>NW_005842602.1:231413-241646 GCF_000455745.1 Alligator sinensis
CTTTACCCTAAAATTGCTGAGAAAATTCAAACAGTAATTATTGGCTGGGAAACTAAAGATTTGACTGAAGTCCTTGCTGCGGCTAACCATTTTCATAACAAATTGGAACGGTCTAAAGACAATGCCGAGTTTAAGTTAATGGCCTTACAGATTTCTCAGTTGCAGGGTCCAGGTAGAGGAAGGGGACGAGGACGGGGAAGGGGAGGCCCGGGTAGATTCAGGGGAAGAGATAGATCCTTGAGCCCACAAAACCCAGGCTATGGGAACCAATGTCATTATTGCAAGCAAGAAGGACATTGGAAATCAGAATGCCCCAAGCGCCCCGGCCAAGGACCCAGACCCCAGTCCCTGCCCCCACCTCCACTTCCTGTCAATTTTCCCAGTGTTGAATAGGACAGCCTGAGGGACAGTGACATCATCGCTCCTTTGCTTGCTACTGACCAATCTGGTCCGTTTGTTGAATGCCTTATTTCTGGTAAACCTGTCTCCTGTCTTGTCGACACCGGAGCGTCCCGCTCCACGCTAAAGGCTGCTGAGTTTCCTTTTCTACCTTATTCTCCTGAAACTATAAATGCTGTCGGTATAGGCGGACAACCTATCCCACATCCCGTCTCTGAACCTGTCTCCATCTCTATTGGCCCTTTGTCTGAGAATCATGCCTTTCTTCTTAGCCCCTGTGCACCTGTCAACCTTCTTGGTAAGGATTTGCTGTGTAAACTGGGATGCGTGATTTATTGTAGCCCAGATGGTGTTTACCTTGAGGTACCAGAACATAGGGAAACCAAGCTTGTGGCTTTGCTAACCCAGGAGTACTCTGAACCTGACACTTCCTACTTGCAAGAGGAACTGTTGGCACGAGTACCTCCACAGCTGTGGTCCACCCATGCGAATGAAGTGGGGCACATGCTGAGTGCTGAACCAGTGCGTATCACCTTGAACCCTGCCAAGCCACTTCCTCGTGTCCCACAGTACCCCATCTCAAAGGAAGCTGAGGAAGGGATCAAGCCTGTCATTTCCTCACTCCTTGAGCAAGGGATTATTGTCCCAATATGCTCCCCTTGTAATACACCTATCCTACCTGTCAAGAAACCTGGTAAAGATACTTATCGCTTTGTGCAAGACCTTCGAGCTGTAAATGCCGCTGTTTTACCTGCTTTCCCCGTGGTCCCTAACCCTGCCACTATTCTTTCCTGTATCCCTTCAGATGCTACATATTTCACAGTAGTGGACCTTTGTTCTGCTTTTTTCTCTATCCCCGTTCATAAGGATAGCCAGTATCTGTTTGCATTTACTGATCAGGGATTCCAATATACCTGGACAAGACTCCCAAGACAAGACTTCTGCTAACCTCACCCAAAAGTATGCTGCGTGTGTTTCCACGACAGAGAGTGCATTTGTATTTAAAATCACAACCAACTTCTCAACAATAAAACAGTTTAGAATAAGTTAAGACATAGGTTTCATACCTAGCTTGGTGAATAGCTTCTACCCATTCATCCCCATCAGTTTCTTCTTCACAACGGAGCTCCAGTGGCTTCTGCCCTTCATGGCCAAAGAGAACAGTGAAGTAATGCTGCAAATTTTAAGAAAAAAAGGTTTTTAACATGCTACTAAATAAAATATAGCATAACAACCTACCATAAAATGTTAAAAATCTCAATATAGCTAAAACATAAAATTACAAGCATCTGGTTTAAGCTGGCATGAGCCACGCAGGTTGAAGACAAAACTATATCCTGAATTTATGCATATACTATGCATTAGTATAAAGACTTGCATGGTATTATAGTTCATTGTTTTATCATTTCCAAGTAGAATCCCTTTAGTAGCTGCTATATGTAGATACAATAGAATGATTTAACAATGGTTCCTTTGAATTTTGTAATTCTTCACATTTTTTCACTTAAGGTTGTTTTACATTAATCTGAAATTTTCTCTCAAATATCAACTTAGGAAAAAGGCTTTTCAGTAGAAATGAGCAAAATGAAAATATTATCAAACAAATTTTCCAAACTGCTTTACCTGCACCAAAGTTATTCAAAACTATCACAACAAAATCCAGTTCATACAAGGAATGCCACTTCTTGTGCAAGTAAAACAAACATGACTTGGCTCACAGTGAGTCTTATAGGAAGCAGAACTTTTAAGGGAATATGTTTGATCAGCTATTTTGATAATAACTAGAAACCAAATGTTTAGTAGAAACAGAAAAAAAGAACATTCATTTCTGCACTATCAAATCCATTCTGTAAATATGCCACATTAAGTGGCCAGTCCTGCATCCCTGCAAATCCAAACCCTTGCTAAACATAATGGGAGTTATAAGAGTGGAAAGAACACAGAATAAGGCACTACATGCAGCCATCTGATACAAAATGGGCACGTCTACACATGAAATTAATGCACAGTACGGTTATTGCGCAGTAAAATAAAACGCAGTAATATGGCCGGGAACACATCTACATGTGCGCCCTGCTGAGCACAGATTTCCGCCCAACAGGAGTATCGCCAGTCCAGGGCTGCTCTTGCCCTCCTCTGCCCCTCTGCAGCAGCCAGGGGGAGCTCCAGGAGGCCCTGGGTGCCAGCCTAGGGGCTGGCAGGGGGGGCAGGGGCAGTCCCAATGGGCACAGGGCCGGGAGAGCTGTGCCAGCTGAAGGGGCAGCTGTCTCTTGGACCTATCCCAATGTGCAGGAGACAGCAGCCCTTGCAGCTGGCAGAGCTCCCCCTTAACTGGAGCTTAGCCAGGGCCCAGCAGTGGTCCCCCGCTGCCTGGGAGTAAAACTACTCCTGGTCAGCATCTATACGTGTGCTACTGCGCATTACCTAATGCACCATTTATCTAGTACCTGTATGTGTTGGTACTAGAAACGGTACATTAGACTAATTTAATGTGTACTAAATCCAGCACACATGTAGACAATGATGCTTTACTGTGCATTAGATTAGTCTAATGCACAGTAAAGCATCTTGTGTAGATGCGCCCAATGATTCTTTACAAGTAGGTGCAAAGTACGTGAAGAGCAAATCCTCTCTTAACTAAGCATAACTATGACTCCATCATTTATTTTCTGAAACCTAACAACATACCTCAAGGTCATTCTAATCAGTACCAAAATGTGTCATTCTCCTTTCTGTTGTTCTACCAGGCATTGTTACAAATAGTAACCCTGAAGTGATGTCAACAAACATTTTGCTTTCTAGATCAAGTTCACATCTCAGCAGTTACACCAATACAAGAGCTTCTCAGAGGTAAGTACAATACCAGTATAACTCCAGAGATCATCAATAAAATATACCATATTTACTTGATTAAGAGACTATGGGGTTTTTTCTTCCATTTATCATAGGAGAGGCCCTTGTCTTAGAATCAAGAATGAAGTGGCAGGGAATAGGCAGCTACTGCAGTTCTAGCTCTAGCCCTAACCCTGGGCTGAGGCCAGAACCACAGATGCTGCCTGCCCCCTGCCACCTCTGCACCTCTGCCACTCCTCTCCTGAAGCCTCGACCCCTGCTGCACCAAGTCTCCCCACTGTACCATGTCTCCTTCCCCTTCTTCCCCCCCGCAGCATCCCCCCTTACCTTTGCTCCAGTGCCAACAGACTCCATTCTTGCTGCAACCTGGAAATGGCCTCAGCCCAGCAGTGCCAGCTCTGTGCCAGTGCTATGGGACCAGGCTGGAGCCCTGCTTAGTGCCCCAGGCTGCAGTGCGGGCAGAGTCTGTTGGAGCCATAGCAAAAGTAAGTGGGGTGGAGGAGTAGGAAAGGGGTAGAGACTTGGTGGGGGGAGGCAAGAGGGAAATGGAGGGTGGGTAACCAAGGCTACAGGAGGCAGAAGCCACATGGAATAGGGAAGGGGAGGAGGAGAAGGGATCTGAAGCTGTGGGGGGTAGACCCAAGTGCGGGTAAATGCGGGGAGGGAGGAACAAGTGGCAGGGGACAAACTGCATGCCTCTCCCACCACCTCCACACTGCCTACTCCCTACTGCCTGCTCCCTCCACCACCTGTCCCCATTACCCACCCCCTGCCTGCACCCCTATTGGCCCACATCACCTTGTCACTGCCTGTCCCATTATTGTCCCCCACTACCTGTCCTACCATGTTTCCCCCCAATACATGTCCCATTACTGACCACCTCATCACCTGTCCCTTACAGTAGGGGGGGAGGGATGAATTCAAGGCAATCCTCCAATAATTAGATTCAATAGATGGAAAGTGTTAATAAAAATAAATATTTTTCCATGTGTAGAATCTAATTATTGGGGGGTAGTCTTAAATTCAGAGGCATCTTAGATTTTGGGTAAATACAGTAAGTTACATTTTCATGCTGTTTCACATTTAAAAACTGAGGAGTATGAGAAGAGAAAAAAATATAAATATGAATACGAGACAAGTTCTATTCAGACATGATTACAAGTATTATCAAACTAATATTTTACATTGAATGTCTAATTGCAAATAGGAAGGAGATTGTCCATGAGAGACTACCTGATCAAACATGATTTATTCTATAAGAGTTTGATCATCCCTCAAACCACGATAAACGCCTAAACTCTAGTATGCACCAAGTGTTGCTTCTTTTGCAATGAATAAAATGGAAAGCGGAACCTATAAATTAGAATACATCTATTTATCACATCTAATTGCCTGAATGCTGCTTCAGAAACTGGTATATATTATTTCATTTTAATAAACATCACATGGTCAGATTATTATATGTATTTCATAAAAAGGAACCTATTCATCCCTGAATAAGATTGCTGATTAAGTTCCAGAAAACCTTTCTATATTGAAGACTAAAATTAGCAGGACAAACAAAGGCAAAGGAACAAGCTAAAACAAGAAAGTTCACATTTAATAGGGTATACAATGAAATGCAAGGCTCAGACCCACTGAAGTGTCTCAGTACATACACCAAGTCTAAGTCGGAAATAACTTAAAGGACAATTCTATAAAACTATGATCTTTCAACAATATTTACCATTAAACCTGAACACCACACAATGTAGAAGATATTTAATAAGATGTGGTGGGATCCTCCCTAGTAGTATCAGGTGAAAATTTCCATATGGCACAATGCAGTTAAAATCTTTCTTTAAAAAGACAGAAAACAATTACTCTAAGAAAACATATACCATATTTTTTACATAATGGGTGCATCTACGTAAGATGCTTTACTGTGAAGTAGCATAGTTTACTAGGCAGTAAGCATGTGAGTCTACACATGCACATGCTTACTGCACAGTAAACCTCACTAAGCATGAGTAAATTTGGTACCCACCCCTTCCCCACCCCAGTGGCAGGGAGCAATATCCCAGCCCTGGCCAGGAGACAGCTGTCTCTTGGCCTGGTGCTCCCTGACATCCCCTGGGTTAACACTCAGGGGGAACCTAGAGCTCCCCCTCATGGCAGCAGGGGCCCATTGCAAGGCCCCAGGAAGAGAGCAGTTTGCTTAGCAGCCAATCAGCTTCCAGTTCCCTATACATGTAGTCTCAGAAGTATACTGCTCCTGGATCTAATGCACATGTAAACACACCTACTATGTGTAGAATTACTGGACCGCTTTGATGTGTATAGGTTTCCCTTGCTTTATGCGGGTTCTCTATGTGCGAATTCACTCTTACGTGACAATGACCCTTTTTATACCAAAAAATTGCTATATGCAAGGTAAATTTACTCTTACGTGATTGATGCAGTTGAAGCCTGCAGTCAGCTGCTTTGTGCAGTGCATTGTGGGAGCGACATGTATCAAAATATAGTCTCCCATGTGGATCTGTGCTCCTTGCTTGCTGTCTGTGACTCGTGTTTCTGTAGTTGCCATCCCCGTTATGATAGTACCATGTGCTTGTGTCTACTGTCTGGTATTGGTGGGTACCAAAATTGTCTTATAAAAGTGGTAGAAATGGGCCTGGGGGTCAATACAGTCGAGGTCTTGGAACATATTCCTATTGTTACATTGTAAAGTAGGTTCCCTTTATATGAATTCAAGTTATGTGCCATTTTCCAGGAATGCATGTATAGCATTAAGCGAGGGAAACCTGTATTTTTAAAAATAAATCAACGTGGCCTACCACAAATTAATTTCTTGCTCTTGTTTTCTAACATGCTTCATGAAGATGTAAAATCAAATATAGAAAGAAGGAAAAGAAACCTATATAAATATTAATTTATTCCATTTGTGTGGAACTGAAGTAGGAGGGACAGAGAAGAAGTAATTTCAGATCCCTTTCTACATTTTATTTTAAGTTCAGATAACCTAGATCTCATTTTTTTTTAGGATTTGAACACTGTTGAAGAAAGCAGTTACTATGGTGAGAGGCATGATACAAATGCCTAGTCAGACTGAGGAAAATGCCATCAGTATCAGCTTAGGGGTTTGATTCAGTTCCCACTGAAGCCAAACTTCCATTGACTTCAAATAAAATAGAAATAGATGGTGGGTGTTTATGAATGATGTAGTAGAACACTATTTTTAAAGGATCCTTATTTTGGAAGTTATTAAAATTCTCCTTTTAAGAAAATAAGAATGTATCACTTATCTATATCAGTGTCAAGTATCACACACTAACCAATACTTAGGCACCTCTACGCTCATGATTAAGCAGGTAAACATACCTTAAATTGTGAACCAGGTACATGTTCAACCAATTAAGAGCATAAATAAACAAGCAATATGCTACAAACTTATTTAACTGCTTTTGGGCCAAGCAGTTAAATTACACTTACAAAAATGTGTAATAAGTTAATAGCTTGTTCTAACCACACCATTAATTGAATGTGTAGCCAAGTACTCCTCCATGGCTGGGAGCCCCATCAACTGAGGAACTCCTAGCCACAGGGGTGCACCACCTGCAGCCTTACAGGCTAACAAGGCTCACCATGGTGGCAGCATTGTCAGCTGTGGGGCTTGCAGTGGAGAGAACACTACTCACAGAGGTGGCCACATTCTCCCCGCTGCCTCCACCACAAGCCCACACCTCACAAGGCACACAGAAAGGTCCGCATTCTCCCTGCTGCCAGCCCCATAGCTGATGTTGACTGCAGAGCTCCCATGCAGGCAGCTGCAGGACTTGCAGCCACAGGAGCCAGTGCAGGGGGATCCTAGGATCATGATCCCAGGCTTCCCCTGCACCAGCAATAGGGTACAATGGGATCTAATGCATGGTCCCACAATTGTGCCTCCTGCCATACACATGTGGCATGGCAGGAAGTGTGAGTTTGTGGATTACATACTACATCCCATTGTGCCTTTACCTGCCTGTGTAGAGGGGACCTTAGCATACATATTCAATCACCAAATAAATATAAGCAGAGTACCATACATTTTAAAAAGGCACCCTATGATAATCCTTGGGCTTCATCCATTTTTTTAAATATATGTTTCTTATTTACTGAAAACATTTACTACAAACAAGATCGCTAAAATGGATTTTTTTAATTTAAAATATTAAGAGTGTGAGCATATATAAATAACCAGAGTATTGTTGTTCAGTCTTCAACAGCTGAGTTTCACACATGATTACTACTTAGACAGTAGTAAAAGAAAAAAAAACACTTTTTAGTAAACACACCATTAGGCAGACATTTATGTTTTAGGATTAGGCATCAGGTTTAGCTAGATTATTTTTACTACTGTTTCTCCTGAAAATAGTTAATGAAAAACTTGTAGAAGATAAAGGTTGAATAACATTCTGTATTTTATGTATATTAAAAAGATTCATTCATTCCATCTCAGGCTCTCTTTTCCTTACTCAAATACATCAATGTGCCACTGACTGATTTTAACATACTGAGTTCTTTTAGAAAGGTTTTTTTACTCCTTTTTTCAGGGTATGATATGGAAAAGAATAGGACTCACCTAATTAATAAGACTCTTAAAAATGTCAAAGAAAAGAAGAGGTATGCTCCAAGTGGAAAAGATGGTAGTCTTCTACATATGCAAGCATTAAAGCAAGGCTGTCCAACTGGTGGCCTACATGCAGTTAAATTGAGGTCCCCAGGTACCAACTCAGCTGCTGCTCCCCATATCACTCTGCTATAGCAGCCAGGCTCCTCACTTCTCTAGCTGCTGCTTTCTGCCCCCATGTCACAGTGCAGGCGGTGGGACCGTATGGGGAGCTGCTGGTAAGCCTGGCAATTTGAACATTGTTCAAGAAAACTAAGGGTGAACCTGAATACAGCAGGGAGGTCTGTGGCTTGTGTATCCCAGGGACTGTGGCTCACCTTGTTCAGGCCTGTGGTATATGCAGCACTTAGCCACCTGGAAGTTGGGTAGCCCAGAACTGAAGGAAATTGTTAACTTATTATTTCTATTGGTACCCAACTCCCACTAGGGATGTAAATATCGTTTAAATTATTATCCATTTAACATCTTCCAATTATATTGATTAGAAGGTTAACCAATAGCTCATACATATCTAATTTAGTAACCTCTGACAGAATCGACCCTGGCCTCAGCCCCTTATGTCTTCACAGTGCTCCTGGCACTGTGCAGGCCCCAAACCACTGGTGGAAAGCAAACCGAGGGCAGGGGCACAGCAGGCACTAGGGGCCGCTGCCCAATTGCAGAGCCGCAGCTTCCCCTCACACCCATGGCAGAGGTTGGAGCTGCAGACCTCTCCTCTGCCCAGATCCCGCCACCACAGGGTCAGGGAGAAGGAGAGAGTTTCTGGGCCCCCCACTGTTGGCACTGGATTTATGACCCAGATGCTTTGTTCTGGCCAGACAGACCACGAACTTTCCATTTGATAACAGGCAAATTTGATACAAAGTAGTAACAGAAAAGAATAATACAAACAATTCTATAGCTACCAATCCTAGGGCTGTCATCAGAGTCAAGGTACATCTGATCAGGATGTGAGCTTCACTCCGAGGTTCTCTCTTGAATGTGAGATGTCAGCAGCCTGGAGGTTGGAAGCCAAGACCTGCCCCCACTCAGTGGGGTGGATGAGATGGCCTGGTGGTATGCCCTCTGTCCATGGTGCTTTGGGTTCCCCTTTCGGGGACCTCTCTCAGGGACAGGAATGGAAACACTTTGCTGTTCTAAAGTCCTTTCTTTCATATTCTTTTCCCCTCCTGAGCTCTTCATCCATGGGCATCACTGATTTGTCTTTCTGTGATCATCAGAGTGTCCACGTTCTGTTCTGTCAGCATATTCCTTTGTTTCACAAGCTCATTGCATGCACATATCCCAATTTGGGCTTTCCAGGTCTTTTCCTAATTTGTTCTGCTCCCCCAAAACCAGAACTCTCAAGCCCCCCACTCTTGGGCCTTGTGAGCTGGTGCCACCCCATCTCATGTCATGGAACATTGTGGTACATGCCCATAATTTCCCAGGCTATGTGTCTATCTGTTGACCTTGTTGTGTTAGACACCCTGTTTGCCTTATAGGCTAAGAGAACTATGTGACTGTATGACCAGGACTTTAAAAATCAATTAACCCTTGCTGCCACCCTGGACTATTATTCTAATATGGTTATATTTACCTACAAATCAATTCCCAAAAGCAAACCTCTAAACACCATTTTCTAGCCATCACCCACAGAGGTCAGTCAGGGCCTTCCTGCCACAGCAGTGAGACTCCCGGCTGCTTGGTAGGTCTATCCAGCCCCTCTGCAGCAGTAGGGCTGAGGCAAAATAACAGGCTCCCTGCATCTCCCACCATGCTTGTGCCATGGCAGCCCAGACATGAAAGGCTCCTCTGCACTGCTGGACCAGGCCTTCCTCAGTGGGAGGCTGCTGTTGCAGACTTAATGCTCCCCCCAGTATCCCAGCTGTGCTGCTCTGATGCACCACCACCACTAAGGAACACCCTAGGGCCAGGCTCACCATATGAGGGGCTGGCAGTGACCCCTCACACTTGGTGTCACATGTTCCAGCTGCTGTGGCACCTCCTTGGGTTGAGCCAGCCCCATGCTCAGCCCCACCTCCATGCTGGGCCAGGCCCTGCACAACCCTAGCACCAGAGGTGGGAGGGAGAAGGATTCAGTCTGCCCAGTGGAGGCTATGCCACTGGGACTGGCACCTTTCTTCCACCAGGGTGAGCTGTGGAGGGCCTGGCCCAGCAGCATGGAGGAGCCTTCCAGGTCCAGGCTACAGTGGCACAAGCATGGTAGGAGGCACAGGGAGCCCATTGCCTGTCACTGTGCCCAGGCCCCACTATGCAACTATGCAACTCGGAATCTCACTGCTGCAGTGGGAAGACTTTGCTTAACTCTTGTCAGGGGCCCGGGGCCC
>NW_005842602.1:241677-252298 GCF_000455745.1 Alligator sinensis
CCCCCCTCCAGGGGCAGTTGGACCCAGGCACAGGAGAGGTGCCCGTGAGGGTGAGGAGAAGCCATGGCTCCACAGCTGGGTAGTGCTCACTAGTGACTTGGACGCACCCACCACCTCCCACCTGTGGCTCCCCACTAGTGGCCTGGGACCCACACAGCACCGGGAAGATATGAGGGTCTGGGGCCAGAGCCATTCCTGCCAGAGGTCACTAAACAGTAAACAGTAAGTGGTATAAATGCAATTGTTGTTTAACCATTTACTTCCCTAACTCCCACTAGTTTAAATTGTACAGGATACTGAAAAAAGTTATACAGTGAGACATAGTAAATATCTGCTGGGCATTCCTAGTTATTAGAAAATATTGAAAGAAGATCAGAAAGTTGATTAAAGATGTCTAGATAAACAGTTAGATGCCATTAATGATTCTACAGGCATTTTCAGCTTCATTTCACAATACATTTATGAAAGGGTAAAAAATGATAGAGCAAAAGGTGATATTATGTCATATATTGTAGCATATTGTGATATGGCTCCCCTACAAACTCCCTAGGACCTGGTCCATTACCTACTTTCTCTACAGAGGGGATATGTTTATTTATGTGATGGATAAGGGTATTCCCTGTTTATGAAGTAATAAATAAAGGCAAAAATAAAGCTTTTACCAAGTAAGCAGGGAGCACCTACCTCTCAAGGAAGGACTTAAAGGACTTAGGAAGGACTAATTCTATACTCTTATTGCTTTTATTGTAAAAGATGCCCACCCTTCTCTTTTAGTTGCTTCTTTATTGGGAGATTACCCAAATCACCCAACAGATCTCTTCTATTTGTAAATTGTAGCTGCCTCTACAAAAAGTGGCCAATATTTATGTTCAAAATTATTTAGATGGTCGAGGTGGAGGAAGCAGAGCATAAGTCCTGGACTTCCCTACATGTGTGTTGCTATTATTATAGCTTAAGCTCCATGTGTATTCTGTAATTAAGCTTTCCTGGTGCTTTCCATTTCAAAACACTGTTTTCAGCTGCTTATGCTTTGCCAAATAACCATTTGGACTAAATGTCATTCTTAGGTTAAATACTTTTGGAAGGTTTAAGCTGGATCAGTTCTATCATTTCTAAGGACAAGATCAGGTAAAAAAAACAAAGTCATTTCATGTTAAAAAGTCATGTTAAAAAAATCTTTAAATTGTTTCACTGAGACGTGCTTCCAAGGTTTGAAGCATGGGTTTGAACTATGGTAGGATGACATGACAGTGATCTGGCCTTTTGAATATTTGGCCGAATTTTAAGTCTCATTAAAGCCCTACTGCAGAGGTTTACTGGATGGACATGGGGATGGGCACATACACACACACATACACACACAAACCCATATATATATATATATATACTGTTACCATCTCCCAGGATTCCTTCTTCAGCAAGTATGCCTCATTCCCTCATAGCTCTTACCTGACATGACAAAATAATTTATCTTATTATCTCAGGGTATAAGATATTTGGTATTCAAAGTTTAAAACTAGGAAATAAAATTATGCTCTATTTTTTGATACCACACTTACTATGTTCCCTTGGACAAATCACTTAGACCAAAATTTTCAAAAGAATTTCTGGAAAATTCCCAACCTTTTGAAACTGAGGAGAGTGGGAGGTATGGATGCTAAACAGCTTGGAAAAATTAGAACATGGGTGTTTAAGGCTAATGTCTAAAAATTATTTATTTGGAACTAGCTTTTAAGCAACAGTTTTATCTTCTTCAAGCATCTGCAAAATACTGTCAAGTGTACCTTAGACATGGACTGCAAGGGTAAAAATTACTACTAATGTCCATAAAGGTGCTTTAAAATCCTAGGGAAAAAAAGGAAAAATAAAAGGAAAAAGTCAAAATATCAGCATTCATGGCTTCTAAGGCTGTGCTCACCCTTCAGAGCACTGGGATCCTGTATGAATTACCTAGCACTGGAACATTAATGGGCAAGAGAGAGATCAAACCCAATTATCAGTTTTTACTTGAGCAACGTTTTGTGCCTAATTTCATTGTATTCCAAGATTGCTTAGTAATACTTGAATGAAAGGCAGCAAATTATGATCCCTATTAAAGTGGCAGCACTGGTTAGAGAATGTAATGCTCACAGAAAGGAAAAAGAAAGTTGAAAAGCTCATGACCAAAAAACAACCATAGCTCTTTGGGCCAAGTACAGGCAGCTAAGCAAAACTGCAGCAGGTGGCCCAGGCAGATTAATAGGTAGCGTGGAGCCAGCTGGCAAGAAGCTCTGCAGCTCATAAAACTGAGGCCTGGGAACTAGCAAGGCAGACTGGGCCCTGCAGGCTATAGAGAAAGGAGTTTCCTGTGTGGGGGTGGCTGGCAACCAAATGGTGCCAGAGAACTGAGAGAGGAAAACCTAAGGAGGACTTTCAGTTTGTGGAGAGGTATTGACACATGGTGGGAGGGGATTTTTGTTTTACAGCAGTTGGGCTTGTGTTCATTTTGATTAGTTTTCCAAAGGACTGGATTGTGGCTACAAGAAAGGTATGGAGGCCACAGGGGGCCTGAGAAGCACCCAGTTTAGAGCCTCACCTAGGTCTGCAACACCATGGGGCTGGAGTGGAGACTGAAAGCAGCCTTGCCTAGGTGACCCCAGGGGCCCAGAGCCTGAGGAGAGGTGAGGCCAGGGCCAGGGGCCTGGAGCCTGAGGAAGGGCTAGGGCCTAGAAGCCAAGGTCCAAGGCAGTGGTCTTAAGCTGAGCGGGCCCAGACAGAAGAAAGAAGCTAAGGCTGGGAAAGCTGAAGCCCCAACAAAGGGCTGTGGCCTAAGTATATATTGCAGTGGGGCTGTGCAGACCCTCTAGAGTGATACCATTTACCATCTGAGGCATAGGTGTGGATACAGGGGCAGGAGGAGGTTATGAATAACCCAGAAGGCAACTGGTCCCCCAGAGGCTCTAATAGGGCCAGGAGGGGCATAGCACAGTGTCCCGGGGTAAGGTGGAGCAAGACAGGGCTCACTCTGGGGGAGCGTACCCCAGGGACCCAGAGTGGGGAAAGGGTGGAGTGATCACAAGAAGTATCACAGCCACTGCTGGGCCCTGACCCTGTCACATTTTTCCCTTCCCAGAATTCACTTATTGGCATGGAGTAGAGAAAGTAGCTGAATGCTGGTAAGAGGTATGCTAATCATTGGTATATTATATTATATATATTAGTAGCATTCCATTTTAATCATGGAAAAATGCATATTTGGGGGGTTTTAGTTGGAGAACTTGCTGATTTTTTTTTTTTTTTTTTAAATTGCAGAATCTGTGATTTTATTTTATTTTTTTTTTTTTTTCTTCAACAGAGAAAACCAGGATCCCTACTAATCATGAGTGTTAACTTAAATTTTTCTCCCATGCTACTGGAGCCTCTCGTCTCCTATTCCTTTACCTTACTACCTACCACTCGGGGGAGAATATGGCATATCCAGTGTGTCCTTGGTTTTACTAAATGCCTGCTTTTTTTTCATGCCACACGGGGACTTTCCTATGCATCCAAATTAGCTAGAGATCCAATGTTGTGTGTTTTTGTTTGTGTTGGGTTCTTTTTTTTTTTTTTTACCTCCCTTCCCATACTGTGGAGACACAGTTTAGGTAAAGATGATTAGGACTTAGGAATCTAACATTAAGCTGCAATATAGAGTGTTTAATTTCTTGCAATTTGCAACTGTGCAGTTATTCACTACAGCCAAGAGTAAATAAGTCAAGCACCTAAAATAAATTAAACCCAGATTTTTTGATGGAGGACTTTGTGCCTGTTAAGATAGGTAAGGCCTAAAATAATCACAGACAAAGATCAGATGTTGGTACCTTTTACTTCCCTTCTCAGGATAGATGTTACCAGACTCGGCTCACTTCCAGGTCCTAGGTAAGCCATGGTTTCTACCATGGGTTTGGGCTTAAGTGGTGAACCAAACCTGCACTGTAACGCCATGGAGTTCACACAGTTAAAATAACTTCTACATAACACTAAGTGGGCACGTATGAAATCATAAGTTAATAAATTGATGGCTGAAGATAAAAATCTGGGATCTATCACTTTGTCTCATGGGCAATCACGTCTATGTTTTGTTTCAACTAGGAATTATGATTTTCTGATGCTAATTATATTTAAATTGTGCCACCCATAATTTTGCGCATGGTGCAAATGTGCCCGTATACACCATAAACCCATAGAATACTTGTTAAGGTTGAAGGGAAACCTAATACAGAGCACACAATCTACATGCAAATGAAAAGCTGGAAAGAATATAATTAATTCTCACCAGAGAACCACATTTTCCCCCCCCTCTTCATCTGTTGCCTTAAATAAGAAAAATGCCAAATATATACGGTTATAGTGTTTGTCTTTCGGTCTTAGATAGAAAACTAAGATAAATATTTTTCAAATATACAGCATGTCAGAGTACATTAGGAGTAGCTTATTGGGAAGAAAAAGGCAGGACAACAGAGAGGTGAAACTCACAATATAAAAAACAAGGAAACCGGTACAAAAGAAATGTAGAAACTTCAAAATCCTAGTATAGAGGATGCAACTATTCACTGCTAATGATTAACACTAATGCAAAGCTCCTCCTCAAAAACACACTTGCTACAGTCAAATGGGAATTTTTGCTGTCAAATGCAAGACTAGAAAAGTCAAAGTCACAGGAAATTAGGGCTGGAAGGACTTCAGAAGGTAAACTAATCCAACCCTCTACTCAAGGAGGTATCATTCCTATCAACCTGTCTCCTCCAAGTGTTTGTCTAATTCAGGGCCAGATCTGGCCCATGGGGCTCCCCAAGGATCCAGAAATTTTGGCAGTTGGGCGAGGGAGTGGGACAACTGGTGGCACCACCACTCTATCAAATTTCCAGACATGTGGGGAGACTACAAAAAGCAGGGATGTTGCCCAGTGTTAACCCTCTCACAACTGCTAGTGGTTCAACAGTTTTTGGCTGAAGGACCACTAAGCTAGCTGAGGGTGAGCGAGCTACTCTGTAGTATTTTGATGCGGCTTGTGGTATAGACTAGAAACAACACATTACTTATAGGAACTGATATAAAGTAAGAGTCTTGCAAGGGTCTAGGGCTTGCTCTTGTTGCTGACCAGCCACACCAGACAGTTCCTGCTGCCTCACCCAGACTGTCCCCCGGGATACCACACTGTTCGTAAGAGGACTTAGTGTGTCAGACAATCAGCCATGACTGGAAAAGTCTTTTTTTCTACTTTCTGCCTTCCAAAAAATAAAAAGGAGCATGTTGTATTCAGAGCCATGTGGTATGCAAGACAAGATGGTATAATGATCAGGGTTCAACATGATCATGTAAGTCTGACTTATTTCATAATACAGGTCACAAAATTTCACCACATGGTTCTTGCATCAAGCTCCTAACTTCCAGATGAGCTAGAATGCAGTCAATGTCAATATGAAGATTTCAAGTACTTTTTCATGCCCTCTGTAAATTGTCCTCACTGCTATAAATGCGTACTTTTATTTTGAGTGTTTAAATTTATATGAGTGAGGAAGAAAACTAACGGGGTTACTCAGCAGCACAAATCATGCAAGTGACTGGATAGAGGATCATGACAACGGTTTATCTTGGGACTGAGACTTGTGTTCAAGCAATAGAACAATATACATTTATAATTAGAATCAGAATGACCTAAAAATGACTTCTAAAAATATACCCAAACACAGCTCTAGACACTGGACAAATGTACAGTTGTATAACATCAACCTCAAGGTAGTAGAGTTAGTCTTCTGGCAAGCAAGTATCCAATTATAAAGATCTGCATACACAGCACTTGTCATCTTTAAAGTGCTTTACAAACGGTAACTAATCTTTGCACTCCTCTGTGAGAGAGGAATTACAATGCCCATTTTACAAATAAAGATATGGACACAGACATTTAAGTTTAGCTGTAGTGTAAGCAAGGGAAACTAAGATTATTATAAGAGTGGTTCCCACTTGTACCTGAGATGAAGCAACAAAGTCAGTAAAAGAGCAAGAGTTAAGATTCAGTAACAACCACTTTCATGCTTAAGTCGAGTCTCTCCTGCATAAATTACTATATAAATTCTAGCTACAAAATGATTGGTAGAAATGATATACATATACAAACATGTGTAATCAGCCTTCACACAAGTAGAAAAAAAAAAAAGGAGACAGCATATGATGAACAGCCCTATTCTGGTAATCTACTAAAATCTGGAGAAAATTACTTTTGGGGCAAAACTGCACCTGTTTAAGTTACATCTACATACATCTTGTGTTTCCACAGCTTATCCCAGGCTATCTATTTGTTTAAGTCCAACAGACTACCAGGTCTTCCATGCAGCTACTCCAAGATAGCTACAGGCCCATTCATTCTGGATCCCACCATAATTTACACTGGTGAATAAAATCAAAGTACTGAACACCAATATAAACATATTGTGTGTAGAAACCCTGAGGAGAAGGGAACCTCTTTTCAAGTGATTACATGGTGGCATGGGATAGAGGACAAAATGGACATACTTACACCTCTAGATGGGAGGCAGTTGTAGCTTCAAAACGAGGGAATACAAGTAGTCATTTAAACGCTCACATACAGTTTTTTTCTGAGAGACCTTACTGTCCAATGGGGGCAATTTCGAACAATTTTTAAAAAATGGCCATCGATTTAAATATATGTATATATGTAAGAGTAAAGATTTTTTTTTTTTTGGTAAAGGAAGGGCTTTTGAAGAGATTTTCTAAACTATCGTGCTGCATAGTCACCTTGCGTAGTCATTAAGAAGAAAATTTCCATTAGATGGGCATATATGTCCACTGTATGATTTCTCCATCTGAAACAGCTAATTGAACAGCATTTAGATTCATTTATCTGAACAGCATTTAGATTCAAATGTGTTCATTTAGATTCATAGATGGAGGGTCGGAAGGGACCTAAGTAGATCATCAAATCCGACCCCCTGCCCTAGGAAGGAGAGAATACTGGGCTCATATGACCCCAGCTAGGTAATTGTCAGCCTCCTCTTAAAGACCCCCAAGGTAGGAGCCAGCAGCACTTCCCTTGGAAATTGGTTCCAGATTCTAGCTGTCCTGACTGTGAAATAGTGTCTTCTAATGTCCAGCCTGAACCTACTCTCAAACAACTTATGGCCGTTATTCCTTGTTACTCCAGGAGGTGCTCTGGTGAACAGGGTCTCTCCCATTCCCCACTGGTCCCTCCTGGTAAATTTGTAGACGGCCACCAGGTCCTCTCTCAGCTTTCTCTTGTAAAGGCTGAACAGGTTCAGGTCCCGTAGCCTCTCCTCATAGGCTACGGGACCTGCTACCCTGCTGTCCCCGGATCATGCGAGTGGCCCTCCTCTGGACCCTCTCAATGCTGGCCACATCTCTCCTAAAGTGCAGTGCCCAGAACTGGATGCAGTACTCCAACTGCGGCCTGACCAGTGTCGCATAGAGAGGGAGGATCACCTCCTTGGCCCTGCTTGTGATGCATCTGTGGATGCATGACAAGGTGCGGTTAGCCTTACTGACTGCATCCTCACACTGGTTGTCCATGTTCATTTTGGAATCGATAATGACTCCAAGATCTCTTTCTGCCACTGTACTTTCAAGAAGGGAGTTCCCCAACCTATAGGCATGCTGCTGGTTCTTACTGCCAAAGTGCAGTACCCTGCACTTGTCAGTATTGAATCCCATCCTATTCTCATTCGCTTACCCCTGTTACCTGTCCAGGTCCAGCTGTATCCTGTCCCTCCCTTCTAGCATGCCCACCTCGCTCCAGATCTTGGTGTCATCAGCGAATTTGAACAGGGTGCTTTTCACCCCCTCGTCCAAGTCACTAATAAAGAGATTAAACAGTGCGGGTCCACGGACCGAGCCCTGGGGGACCCCACTCCCACATCCCTCCAGGTCAAATATGACCCATCCACACCACTATCTGGGTGTGGCAGCGCAGCCCTGGCCCTTTCCCCGCTGTCTGTCCCGAGGTGCGCATGCACCCACCACCAGCAACAAGCCGGGCTGGGGCTCTGTAGACTCTGGTACAGCTATTTGTGGCCTTCTGGCTGCCTGCCACAGCCAGCCCAAACTCTGGGCAGGCCCCTGCCGCCCACAGCAGAGCCTGCACTGCTCACAGCAGGCAGCTGGGAGGCTGCAAGGAGCTGCACTAGGGTCCGTGGAGCCCTGGCCCAGCTTGTTGCAGATGTCAGGGAAGAAGCTGGGGCTGCACTGCTACAACTGTAAACAGTGTGAGTCCTGGCCTAGTCATAATCATGATTATGCCTGCCTAGGATGGCTAGAGGTTAGAAGTCTCTGGAACATCTAAACTTCTGACCTTGATGATGCTATGACCTACTTAGGAAATTGAGACATGCGCAGTGGAAACCTTGTTATATAACCAACGAGCAGGAACTTTATGTTAATAAGTTAAGTGATAATGAATATGAGTGGTCCAAGAAAATGATACTGTTGAGTGACACTGATCGATTGAGATGTGCAAGCAGTGATTGGACCATGGTATGATTGGCAGGTGGCGTCAGGCGGCCACTACAGAAGCCAGCATGAAGCACCATCTCAGCGTGTGCACGAATGTGCAGAAGCGTGCGTGCGTGCATGCCTGCATATACGGTGAAGAGCGCATGTGCCAAGAAGCTGTGTGAGCTGAGTCTGAGAGCCTGAGAGTTTTGTATCATGCTGTTCTGCTGGAGAGGCTGGGAAGACTGGGAGTGCAGGTGCTGAGTGGTGTGTGTGGGGACACCGGAATTCTCACCTGAGATACTCACCTTCATTTGCCATAGGACAGGGAAGCATATCGAGGTCAGGGAGGGAGTTGGGCTGTTGCTGGGGCAGGGGCAGGTTATGCCGGGGTGGAGCAGGGCATGGGACAGAGCTGCAACTCATCCGGGGGGCACAGAGATGGGGCGCAGCTCCCGCCACTATGCTCACCCTGGGGAGGGCATGGGGGGGGAGGGCATGTGCCCCTGGATCCGTCCACGAGGTGGGGCGGGTTGCCGCTGCAGGCTAAGGTTGGGGCTGCACCGGGCTGTGCTTAAGGCACGCAGCAGTGGCATTGGGGTTACAGCAAATTTTGGGTGGCTGTAGGCCCCCCCAGCCCCCACTCCGAACCCTGCCAGTTTGCCCCAAGTGCTGCCTAGCCCAGCCCCCTGCTGGGAAGAGCCTTGGCCCCAGCCTGCAGCGGCAGCCCACCCCACACACAGATCCGGGGGCACCCCCCCATGTCCTCCCAGGGTGCACGCGGTGCCAGAAGATGCCGCCCACCCCTCCCCTATGCTCCCTGGATGAGCCACGGCTCCATCCTGTGCTCTGCTCCACCCCAGGTGGGCAGTGCCTGCCCCTGTCCCAGCCCCACTCCCATTCCCTCCCTCACCATGGGGGTCTCGATTTGCCCCCTTGACACTTCCTTCCCCCTTTTCCCCACAACAGACTTACCAGCCAGACCTGGCTGCTCTCCACGCTGCAAGGGTTGCACTCCTGGCCCTGTGCAAGCTGCGGATGCGTGCATGCACGGAGTATTTAATCGGCCACATCAAACAAAAAAAGCTGGTTGCCGATACTCTCAATTTTCCTCATGTTGGTGCTGCTCCAATATGGGACCAATGTATCAGTGCGCCTCTATCTGTCTTAAAAGAAGAATGTTCTCTAAGCAAAAAAAGTCCGTTCAATTGCCACAAGCAAGAGAGGCCAGAAGGTCTTCCTGGACTAAGAACAAGAAAAACCCTACAAATTTAGGATGCTGGGGTGGCAAGAACCTGAGGAAGGATGCTGCAAGAGTTCAGTTAACACCATATAGTTTCACCAAGCTTTCTTAATAGCAGTTCCTTTGTTAAATCTGTGGCTCCTTCTTATTTCACTGTTCTTAAGGGTTCAAGTAGAAAAAAAGAGCTCCTACAGCAAGATAGGCTCTGGAGTGAACATATCTAAGCAACTGGGAGTTTGATAGGGCTATAGAGCTCATTGAAGGTCTACACCAATGGAAGCTAACCTTTCTGGCAGGTGTGCCACAAACCAGCCCCATATCTCTCCTGTCTCCCAAGTGCCACTCAATCACTTTCCTCTGCCCAATCTTCTGCCTTGTTTTCTATTCCTTGCTCTATGTTCCCTGTCTGATCTCCTGCTTTAATTTTTGCTTCATGCCTCGTTTCCTGCTCTGCCTTCTGCTTCTGTGCTGCCTGTCTCCTCCCTGATTTGCTATGTGCCACACAGAGGATGCCCAAGCCACTTAAAGCACTTGTCTAGACAAAGGAAGGCCAACCTTCCAGACAACTGGACTACTGTGCCCTACTATACCAGAACAGTGTTCAATATAGAACCAAGGGTTTTGGATGTTTTCATAGACATTGTCTTTTGTTACCTCATTGTTTTAGTAGGCAAGCCTACAGGAAACCTAGCATTTCCACAACAACATAACTGCAGGTGCAGAATATTTAATGCCACCCCCTGGATTTGTATTTGGATTCCTGCAGTTTTCCTGCATATTAAAATGTATGAAGCCAATCTCTGAACGTATTTAACCATGAAAATATTGTATTTATATACAAGGATCTCCCATTGGGAAAATCTGCCACCATATCCTGTAACATTTTATATCGGAAGA
>NW_005842602.1:252329-254059 GCF_000455745.1 Alligator sinensis
CTGAAGGCTGGAGTGCATTACAGAACTGCTAAGTCCACAATTACTTTTAAAATGATTGGAGACTGCCCAGTTATGTGCAAATGGAAATCATTTCAGGCTAAGTAACTAAAAATGACAAAATCACTGTTTTATAACAAGTCCCGGAAAGGTGTTATCGCAGCATAATTAATCTAAGTTCCCACTAAAATATTAAAATAAGACAAAAGGTTCCCTTAAGTCAAAATCCAGTTTTCAACATTTCACCAGTGCACTATAAGTTTACCTTTAGTAGACATTTTCCTTTCAACCGCTTACTAAAACCTTTCAGATTATGTCAGCTGTCATGTATTCAATAGACTCTTCCTTTAGACTCTACTGAGATACCTCAGAATTTATGCAATATAGGGTACTTAAAATAATCTTGTGAATTATATCTAATTTGTCACCATCATGAGAATCATGCATAAAACTGAAGGGCATGAAGAAGTTCCATTTTAAGTGACTCAACAATTACTGGTATATCCTTTTATAACAAGATAGAAACTTACAAATATTACAGAAAGATTAAATTCCTCATCTTCAAAAATTGGTTTTAGAGGTTCTGTTTCTAATATATTTGTCATTCTGTCACTATTAATCAAATCTAACAATTTGTATAATGGACGCAATCAAAAACAAGTAGTCAATACCCATAATCTGTTTCCTAGCTAGTTGGACTGCACTGTGAACAAACTCTGTAACTCAGGTACCTCTACAACAGGAGTTGGCAATGTTTTTGGCCAGAGTGCCAAAAATACCCATAACCTGACTCGCATGATGTTGGCATGCCAAGGACTGACAGCAGGGAAGCGGCAAGGGGCCCAATCCTTGTTGTTGCAGTGTAGCCATAGCCGCAGCCTCTTCCCCATCATCCACCCTGAGGCACACATGCAAACAAAATGCCTGTGTACGCCATGCTCTGGCACTTGTGCCAAGGGTTGCCTATTCCAGCTCTACTACATGTGCATTTTTAAAAATCAAAATACTTCATGTATTAATTGCCTCAAAACTTCATGAATGCAGTATTAAAGGTCTTTGGCAATGCCTCCTCATACCCTTCCAAAACTTAAGAGGACCTACATTTAAATCACTTAAAATACTATTGGTGTTCATAAAATTTAACACATGCCTGAGTGTTTTCCTGAATCATGGAGTAGCCTGAATAACAGCTGAAATACATGAAGGTTAGACTATAACTAGCCCTCCTCCCAATCTAATCTGTCTGTATCTTGTTCAGACTAGGTACTATCTTATTTAAATGATAAACACATCTGGCACTAACAGCCACACAAGAGGTGATCTAAAGCAGAGGTTAGCAGCCTACAGCCCATGGGTCAGATCCAGTCAACAGATGTGGGGTTTTGGCAGCTGGGAGCTTTGGTAGCAGTCACTTTCCCTGTGACTCCACAGGAAAAAGTACTGGCTGTGGGTGCCCTCTGTATGCCACTGCTGGGTCCCAGGGCCAACCCAGCCACCTCTAACCTAGTCTGGTCAATCTGGTCTACAGCTTTAAAAAGATGACAACTACTGCCCTAAAGAATTATTTGATTTTGTACTTGGTAACCAGACAGCACTAAAAACAGTGCCCCCTGTACTAAGGGAATTGTAAAAGAATGTAATGGATAATTAGATTAAATTAAAACATTGTAATTCTTTTTTGAGGAATACATCTTACAGGATAAGATATATAAGAATATGTAGGGAACGAAGAT
>NW_005842602.1:254090-266470 GCF_000455745.1 Alligator sinensis
GCAATACTAGGGAGAAGGGGAAGAGGAAGACTGAAGATGAGAAGGAGACATAGTGGAGAGGGACATGAGAGAAAAGGAGTTGGAAGAAGAATATACCAAAGCCAGTAGAAAGCCAGGATCTGCAATGGCAACCCCATTAGATTGGACAAGCTAGGGAAGAAGAATAGTAGTAGTAGTAGAAGGTAGTGACATTTTTTTTGGAAAACTTAATTTTGTGTTCAAAATCATTTTGATGAAATTCCTATGCTGTATGCTTTTCTTAGTACAATTATATAGGGACACCATATAATCATTTTACAAAATATTCAAAGAGCAAGCCTGAAGCGCTATTCCAAATATGCAGAGCTAGTAGTATATGACATAATACAGTTCTCAGTTCTGACGGGATTGGTGCTTTCCAAAGCCATAGCGAAAGATGATCACCAATAGAAGGTCAGAGGTCACCAGCAGAATCTGGGGCAACTCTTTTGCTCTGTTGAGATTGTGGTGCTATGGTAATAGCAGAAGCCACTTGAAGTGGGCCACTTGAATGTCTGCTTGAGATAACCGTACAATCTTGCTTAAATTCTGTTGACAGAAATCACAACATGTTCCTTCCCCATCCCTTGCTCTGTCTCTACTGCATTAAAATAAAGTATCATTCCTCAGCTAGGTCCAGAGGGAACTCACTGGCAAAACTGCTCAATAAAAACATGGTTAAATTTAATTCATTAAAAAACCTTGGAAAATTGTTTGTGTATTCAAATCTGCAATTTAACATCTTTAATTAGAGGCACAATAGTTGCTTAGATCATCAAGCATGTTGAAAAAAATTAAAAGCAACATCACAGTTCTTTAGATGTTCAACAGATTTGCTTTTTAGTAATTTCAAGTTGTCATTGAGGCCCATCTCATGTAAATATTTATACCAGATGATCATTGTAAAATCTTCACCACATAGGTAACAGTCTAAACAACGGTTCTGGCTGAAAAACCATTACTTACATAGTGAAGAGCAATTTTATTCTCTTTTCCTAAAGAATATAGTAAAGCAAACATAATAAGTCAGTAAGTTAATGCCAAAGAGCAGTTCTAACAAAACAATTTCAATACAAATTTGAAATGCAATGGGATGATGAAAATCCCAGGGTAATTTTGGGCCTGCATACAGAAAGGTATGTCAGATCAAGGAGCATAAATTTCTTCTCTGTACATGGCAAAAGATCCTGCAATACCCAAAATATTTCATGTATTTCAAGCTACCTCAAAAGCAAAGGACTTAAAAAATTATTACTATTCTAGAGAGATTAATATGTCAGAAGATTTTCAAAATAAGTGCCTAACATAGTAGTCTGATTTTTAGAAATTTTGATCTTCCAGTAGCACCCCCTGAACTCTCTGGATGGTGTGGGTATTTACTTTTTCAAAACAAGTCCCAAGTTTTAAGTGCCTACAGAAGGATCTTGCATTAAAATTTTGTCACCATTGAAGCCAATGGCAAAACACCCGCTGATTTTGACTGGAATGGGAATTCACCTTTCGAGCTTAACTTCAAGGCAAGATTTAAAAAAAAAAAAAAAACCAACACTTCAATTCCCTCAATTACAAAAGTCATTGGAAGCAACATCTCAGTAATATTAACTTTGTGAAATTTCTTCTGATTCTTCCTTCAGCCCAGAAGGATTTCCAAATTCTTGCTTAAGAACATTTGGAGAGACAAAAAGAGAGGGAGAAAAAAAAAATCAGTTTGAGACAAAGGACATACCCTTTAAGATACTTTTAGAGCCTTAAGGCCAGATTCTGAACTCTTATACTGGAGTAAAACACATATAACATCACTAACTTTAGTGATTAGTACTGCTGACCCAGTGTGAGACCAAAATCATGATTCTTCCCAAAAGAAACAAAATCAGAATCCTACAGGGCTCAGTGGTGCAGAGGCTAGTACCTAGTAAGTGCTCCGTAATACTCCCATCTGTACCAACGAAAGTAAATCTCTGACAGGCATTACACTTCAGACATGATTAACCTGGTGGTAAAATCCTAAATAGTAACCTGGCCACAATTAACCGTGTGACAAAACACAAAGCCAGCTACGGAATTATCCCACAAAATTTGTGTAATAATTTTGTGGCTGGTTTCCATCACACCTTACCTCAAACGTGACTCAGGATTCCTGCCATGCAGCCTGATGCCAGCTGCACAACAGGGCTTGTTTGACAGCTCCCCCAGCCCAAGGACCACACTAGAGTCTCAAATGGCTCCTGTGCAGTCCCAGGGCTGAGACTGATAACCATCTGATTGTCAGCCCTGCTGGAGGCTGCAAATCCAAGGCTTTCTCTTGCTGGGGACTTTAAACCCAGAATAGGTAAACAAAGTCTCCCCCACCAACAAGGGCTTTAAGTCCTGCAAGCAGCAACTTTGGCTGAGCTGCCTGGCACGGAAGAGATTTCCTTCTCAGAGCTGCCCAGCACAGGGTTTAAAGCCCCTGACAGAGAAGCCAAAGGTTCCCCCCACAGGCAGCCCAGCCCCATGAGGGTCAGCCTCACCTGGGCAGATGAGATGGGAGCCGCACTAGCTGCAGACAGGAACTAGCTGCGCTGGCTTGGGGTGCTGCATGGGGTGAGGCGGGAGATGAGGTCAGGACCTGAGCTTCACCTGCCAGGAGGCACTGGGGAAGTTTTACCACCACCTCTGGACACAGATGCAGAACACCCACTGCATGGTCCTAGAGTGCAGGGTGGGGACGGCCTGCCAGCTCCAAGTCACTGGTAAACAGGGCACCACTGGCCCAGCCCGAGCAGGGATGCTGGGGCCCAAGTATGGTTCACCCACAGCCTGCTGTGCAAAGCCAGGTGGGCAGGGCTGCTTCAACCAGCGTTCCCCATGGTGCCAGCAGAGGCAGGAGCTAGAGCTGCTGCCTGCAGGCCAGATAATTGACACACCAGATATTTTGCCCACCCCTGTATTAGACTGTCCTCTCCACTCAATAAAGGATTTACACTTTCCTTGGTCTTCCTCTTACTTCTGACATACTTGCAGAATTGCTTTTTTGTTGACTTTGATGTCCCTTGCTAGCTACATCTTAATTTGTGCCTTGGTATTCCTGATTTTCTCCCTGAATGCCTATTTTCTGTATGATCGCTCTTTGAGTTTCAACTGCTGAAGGGTTCACAGTTTATCCAAGCCAGTCCCTTGTTGCATCTCCTACCCGTTCCTCACATCAGGCAGCCTGCTCCTACACCCCTAACATGTTTTTTTAATATACAACCTGGACTCCTTTCCTCCACAGATTTGCCTACCAAGGGATTTTTTGCCAACTAGTTCCTGGAGTATGTGACAGTCTGCCTTTCTCAAGTATGGTAACTTTATTCTTCTGCTCTCTTTCCTTTTTTTCTTAGAATCTTGAACTTTATCATTTCATGGTCAAAGTACCTTCCATCTTCCATTCTCATCCAATCCTTCCCTGTTTCTTTGTCATCCAGAATCCTAGAAAAGCCACTAATTCTCATCATTCAACAGTCTCATTTTTCCGCTTTAGTATCTTTCCTATTTCATCAAAGTACTTAAGGATGTGCATCACTTCAAGCAAATGAATACTCATGTACTTAGTTAGACAAATACATATGAAAGTAATGTGCTAAACTGGGGGCTGTAGCACTGTAAATGAGATCTCACATTACTAAGGCCATTACTTTTACAAATTATTCTACTGTATATTTAATGTGATCACAGTGCGAGTGTAATGTTCAAGAAAGTATTTGACAGTGCCAGTGATTTGGTTTTTGTTTGCACATCCACTAAAATTCACAATGTTCCATGATCTGCACTAGACCTTCCCAGTCACTCCTGGGAAACAGTGAGATTCTACATTGTCAGCAACATTTTTGGGCAGGGTGCCAAAAAACCCGCAACCTTGACTTGTAAGATGTTGGAGTGTGTGAATGGCACAGAGTTGAGAGGAGCCCGATCCTTGTTGTGGCAGCATAGCCCTAGCCCCTTCTCTGCCATCCACCACAAGCCACACTCACACCCACTGCTAGCAATGAGCCAGGCCAGGGCTACATGGACCCCAGTATAGCTGCTAGCAGCCTGCTGGCTGCCTGCCACAGCCAGATCAGGCTCTGGGCAGACCCCTGCTGCCCACCATGGAGCACGAGCTGTTCGAATCAGGCAGCAGGGAGGCTGAAAGTAGCTGCACCAGAATCTGCAGAGCCCTGGCCCAGCTCATTGCTGGCGGCGAGTGCATGCACACTTCAAGGTGGACGGCAGGGAAGGGGCCAGGGCTGCACTGCCACAACAAGGATTGGGCCCCTTCCAGCTCCCCTACCGTCTGCCCCAAGGCACATATGCCAAGTAAAATGCCTTCACATGCCATGCTCTGGCACATATGCCAGGAGTTGCCTATCCCTACTTTACATCATGACTGTAATACTATTTCACTGTCATAAACTTAAGAATATACAGAAAAAAGAATGCTCCTGAGAGAAAAAAGTGCAAATTGCCACTAACAAGCAATAACAATGAAAACAAGTAATTAATTACCTGACAATTTTTTTCACTGACATGCCCTTGATATAAAAATCAAAAGATCCAATGTGAAATTGGCTGCTTTGATTTAACATGAAAATGTTATTTGTATACCTCTAATCATACAACTCATAATCAAATTAACATGTTAACTCAACAAATATGTGTTAGCTGCAATACAGAAAATTAAGATGCAATTAGACAAGAATTTTCTTCCCTTCAACTTACACGTGCAAAGTAGGGAGCAAATAAATGGTCATTCTTATTAATATATAATATATTATAAGATATCAAGAATACCTATTTAAAGCATTAAAGGTGTTTTAAAAACACTTCATATTCTTTACCTAAATATTAACTTAATTATGCACGAAAGCAGCTTTTCCATTAAATGGTGAGATTTTCTTCTACGGTCCTTAGAAATCCTCCAAGTTGACTTTTGCCAAATATTGTTACATATTATATATTCTATAACAACAGTAAATGTGTTCCAAAGATATTTATGGGGATATGCTTAAAAACAGACCCTGATATAATTACAATGAAGTCACTGTTATGAGCACAGCATTGGGTAGATAACCCAAGCTAGCTTTAAACTCGGGTATCAGTAGCAGAACACCATTAACAACAAGCCGCTCAGCATAAACATAATGCCTGAACATTTACCCAGCTTCCCAGGAGTGTTTTGCAGCCCACACTGAGCTCCACACTGTTGTGGCTAGACTACTACTGGTACCCAAACTAGTTAGTTTAAAACTAGTTTGCATATGTCTTCTCTACATTGCCAGTCATAGCAACAACTGCAATGCAGACATAGACTATACATGTTGTCTTGGTAGCAGACACATAGGTATTTAAAGTTTTGAACTTTGACAGTTTTCCTTTGTGTCTTTTTTTGGTGTATTTTAACATGTTATAAAAATAGAGTTTACGCTATGTTCTTGAAAATTACCATCTTACTATTTTAATGAAAACTATGAGCAATCATGATTCTGTGCAGGAATTGTTATTGGAGCACATCTTACTTTTATCTCCCACTTTAATTCAATAGTACCTAAGTGCTTAAAAACTATCATTGCAATGCCCCACCAAGGTAAAGAGGTAAACGTAACCTCACTTCCTCATCTGTAAAATGTTGGGCGAGTGGCTTGTCCAAGGTCACAAGAGGACCCTTTATTCTTCAGCACTAAACACACTGGGTCAGATCCTATTCTACCTGTTAGGCATCCAAGTGTCAAAGTGTGATTCTGTTCCGCTGTGCTTGCAGTCCTGAAGAAAATGGTCACTTTTGTAATGTGCTTTCATCCTAGCCTTAAGGCAAGGGTCCATGGCAGATGTTACACTTAGGACGTGATTAACCAGTTAATTACATCTTTAAGCAGTAACACAGCAGCATGTTCATTTAATTAATAGTGAGATACAACAGTAAATAAGCCACAAAGTTATTACTGTACCCAAAAATGTGTAATAGCTTTGTGGTTGGTCCCATCCCACCTCAAACTGAACACATGGCAGCACTGGAGCCTTGAAAGGCTGAGGTGCACTTCTGCAGCTGGGAGTGCCTGTCAACTGACTGAGCTCTTGGCTCCAATGCACCCCTGTGGCTAGGAGTGCCAGTCAGCTAACTGGTGCTCCCAGCCATGATCCCAGGCTCTCCCCTCCACCAGTAGTATGGCACGATTGGGATCTGATCCCCAAACCCACAATCGTACCTCCTGCCAAGTACACGTTGCATGGCACAATTGTTGAGATTGTGGATCAGATCCCATGGCACCTTTAAGTGAATGCCTGTCAGCAGCCTAAGTCACAACAAGAGGCCTGGAGGAGGATGTATCCAACTTTTGTGCAAAGATTCAAGGATGGTGAAACAGGATTTCACAGAAGCACCAAATATGTGGAATGGGATTTGTCCTATTGTCTTGCTTTGGGTCATAACCAGAATTTGACTGGCATGGTATTTTCACTACCTTTGAAAGAAATATTTTATGTTATTAGCCAAAAGTATATCCTTTTTGTGGATAAGTGGCATCATTTTATATAGCAATTATAATGTATTAGTAACAATTAAAATGTTTATAAAATGAATACATAATTTCAAATCCATGCCCACCCAAAATGAAAGCAGTGCTGCTGAGATTTGCTATAAAGGTTATTAATATATGGTAGTTTCCTGCAAATATGTGGATACCAGTGCTACTAAATCCCGGATTAAAACTATCCAAAGTTTTAGAATTAGCAGATATATTAAGTAATAGTAAATTGCAAAGTACTTCCACAGTAAATGCACTGTTGAAACCAGAAGGGCATGAGAATGTATTAATTACTGCGAAGTGTTCCTCATAATGGAGTATCTTAATGATCAACTGTATGATGTCAGAATGCTCTCTCAGGCAATGTGCCAGACATCAATTTCCAGATCCAAGTGTAGGAGTGTGACTAGGAAACCAATTTTTAGGCAGTTTTATTTAATACATTAGATATAAGTTTAAAGCAGTTACATTACTCACTGCTATTTGAACTTTTTAACTTCTGGTTAAATAACATAATAGACACTGTGGCAGCCAACAGGTTTTAGCAAAAATAACTGCCCTCCTGAAACACTATCAAACTAGCTAGCTCTAAAATGATGAATGAACTATACATTTAAAAAACTGTAGCTGTTTACAGATATAGATGTTATACTTTTTTTAATGCACTGAGCATAAGAAGTGGCTCCAAATATCAGATGGGAAACAAATCTGATAGAGAAAGAATGTTATTATTGTGCAGGCCTGGACAAAATGTGCAAGCATGACTTGTTGCAGTGTAACCTGCAACTTAGAATACAAGGTCCAGTGCCATATGGTTATTTTATTTATTTATTTGAATTATTATTATTATACTTAAACAATTATCCCTACTCTTGGTGACATAATGGCTTTCGAGTCTCTGAAGTTTTTCCCTTTAAATTCCTTCTCTATTGAAAATGGAAACAACAACAAATTCAAGAAATTGCATATTTACTTGCAAATTACATGCACCTTTCCCCCAAAAAATAACCTTCCAAAATTGGTGTGCATGTCTTAAGCAAGGAAGTTGATTTTTTTCCTCTGCCCAGAACAGAACCATGGAGATGATGGAAGAGAGCTGTTTTTTCCCTTTCTCTTCTCTCTAGCATCTGCAATGAGGGAAGGGCACAGTCCAGAAGCAGTAGATGCAGGGGAGAGGCAGTGTTGCAGTTACACTTTGCTTTGACTCCTGCTCCACTCAACATTGAAAATTAGCAGGAGCAGCATTTCTGTTCAGGCAGTGCTGAATTCATGGTTCTTTATAATCTACCTGATTCCTGCCAATTGCTCTTTACTCCACATGTGTTAACAACCCTGTCTTTTTAACAGCCTTGATATTGTACTAGTTAATCTATACTTTGTTCAGCAGTTTTGCTCTCTGTTAGCCACTCCTGATCTCTTCTCCTATTTCACACCTCTGCAGGCTGTTTTTAGCTCTTTTCAAAACCCTAGATTCACTCACAGAGTCCAGACTACACCAACAGCTAATGTCTCAGAGCTTTTTGTTGAACAGGCAAGAGCTGCTGACAGTTTAGCTGTGAATGGGTTAAAACCATAGCTTCTGCCTGAGTAGGTAAGGAAGGGTGAGTGAGTTGAAGATTTGGCTTTGTCCCTGCTCTATTCGGCCATAACTCTGGAAATACATTTTATTCTTCATTCTTCCTTCCCCAAAACAAGGTAAATATTTTATCTGGGGGTATGTGGTATGCAGAAAATACTATATATTCTACTGCAGGGGTGTCAAACTAATCCAGCCACATTGCCCCAATAAGTTGCATAGGGCTGGATCCGGAGCACAGGGTAGCATCATCTGGCCTGCAAAGCTCCCTATGGGGCTGAAAAGTTGATGACAGCAGCATTAATTGCCACAGCTTCCAGAGCTATAGCAGACATGATTCCTCTCAACACCAAATTTCTAGCTCCACAAGTCAAATGACATGGCTCTGTGCTCTGGATGCACTCCATAAAGCTATACACAAGGCCAGAAATGTTCTCGTGAGATAAATGGTAGCAATAAATTGAGAGCCAGGAGTAGCAGCAATTAAGGCTAAGACTGCTTGTCCCACCATCAAATTTCTGGGCCCATGAGATGAATGACAGCTCCACAAGGCCGGATCCAGCCAGTAGGATTGATCTTTGACACCCCAGAACGACTCTATTCAGTTGCTATCTACCAATTCTGCTTTCCCCCTTCACTTTCCATTACGTAAATATTGTTTTTTTCTGTTTTAAATAGAGGTGAGTGTGGAATCAGAAAAAATATCTGCCTTAAACTTTGATTATTTTAGTTATAAGATGACATAACCGCTTTGTGGAGAATTGCTGGCTCTGTATAGTAGAACAGATAAGAGAAAGTGTTTGTTCTTTGTAACTCCTCTGCAACTGCTTCGCTCACCGCGGCCTTGAAGATAGCAAAACAGTATGTACAAATCTGATTTCCAGGTGCAAGAAGGAGGTTTGTGAACTAACCTCCCCTCCCCCATTAGTTCCCATCCTGATTACAGCAAAGAAATAATGAAGTAATATTATAGCCGCTTTTCATGCTAATTTCACTATATGATCACGTGAGTTGTAAGCAACTGTTAAAAAGTATATAAGCCTCCTGATTTTGCTCTTGGGGGGGACCCCTTCCAAGTGCTTGGAAAATCCATGTCACTTTGGAGTCCCCCCTACAGCTGTAGTTTCTTTTAAATAAAAGCTTCTGCTGACCTGACCCAAAAGTATGCTGCGTGTGTTTCCACGACAATTCCTGGTGCCGTGACTCGGATCCAGAACACAAGCTGAGGAAGGAGGACTGCAGACTGCCCCCCCCCGAACCCCGAGGCGCCAAACTTGAGAGGTAAGAGACCTAATTCAAAATCTCTATTGGGGTTTCGGAGGAGGACTGCCTGTAGGCTCCCAACTTGGCCGTGGTAACTGGATCTGAACCTTGTTAAAACAGGTCAGTCTGAACCTTACTGCCGGCTAAAATTTTCTGTCTGGTAAAGGATCCCATTTTGTGTCTGGTAACATACGTTGTATTTAGGGACAAACTGTTTGAGGCACCTTCATCCAACAGCACATCGGACTTGTAGTTAATTAACTAAGGCGATGTGGGGGAGGAGGTCTGCCAGACTGAATGAATGTGCGTGTGTGTGTATTTAGAAATAGGAGCCACTGACCAGGTCTGAGACTACGGTTGGGTGCAGCCGCCCCAATTCTGCCTGACAGGGCAGTTTTGAAAGCAAGGGGGCCCAACTGGAACCTCGTGACCCAGTGGACAGGGCTTCCCAGTGATTGAATAAATGTGTGTGTGTGCATTTAGAAAAATGAGCCACTGACCAGGTCTGGGACTAAGGCTGGGTCTAGCCGCCCCGATTCTGCCTAAAAAAGGTAGCGTCGAAAGCAAGGGGGCCCAGCTGAAACCTCGTGACCCAGTGGACAGGGCGTCTGAGTGATTTTGTCTTTTCCAAACCCCTTGTCCCAGTAGCTTCTGCCGAGAGCAGGAGTGAAAGGATTCCTCTTGTGTTTCCCATTCCCATTTCCATTTTATGAGCCGGTGTCGGGTCAGAAGCCTTTTGTCTGGGCAGTGAAAAACTGCGGGGCAAGGCACTGAGCGGCCCGGACATCCTAAATAAGCCTCTCCTACGTCTCCCTGTGTGACTGAAAATGGGAACGAGTCAGTCTAAACAAGTTCCCGTCCCCCCTAAGGGGACTCCGGCGTACTTTATGTACACACACTATTCTCCCGAGGCTTGCAAGTACCTGGATAAGTGGAACTGGTATACTAGGGATGATCCTGTGAAGCATTTTCCACAAGAAGGAACATTTGATCAGGATAAAATAGTGCACTTAAGAGGGGCTTTAGAGTCCCGTGGATCCAAAACACCACAAAACCAGTGGGACGCGTTCTTTTATTGGTATGATGAAATGTCCAAAAGGCGGACAGAATCTCAAACTAGGAGCCTAAAAGACTCTCAAGAAAAATTAAAACAGCAGTTACAAGCTGTTCGGGAGAAATTGGCTGCTCCCCCAAATTACACGCCGGCCACCGCTCCGATGTATCCAGCATTGCCCGGGGCGCCCCCACCACCGGAGCCAGCAGAGGATATCCTTGACCTTTGTTCGAACCCTGCTCTCCTGGGACTCCCACATCAGCAACAACCGGTTCAACATCAGGCTGCAGCCCAGGCTAGTAACTCATTAGCTGAAGCTCCTTCAGTAAATCCATCCACGGAGCTTAATAGTCCGGACTCATCCACCATATCTGCCACTCAATCATCACCAGTGTGGCAATTTACTCCTGGGTCACAACCCACCACAGGTGTATTTAGAAGAATGGGAATAGGCATGGAAAGATCTCCCATCAATCTTAGATCCCGAGCTGCACAAGTTTACCCCCTAAGACAAATGCCAGGCATTGGCACCGATGGACAAAATATAGTAACCATGCATGCACCCTGGACTCCAGGTGATCTCTACAATTTAACTCAAAAATTCCCCAAAATCAGGGAAGACCCAGAAAAATTTCAGGAAGAATTGCAGACTGTTATAAATTGTTATAATCCAACATGGGCTGACATTAATCAGCTCATGCGATCGATTTTGCCCAAGGAAACTATGCTACGTCTGTATGCTGCCTGTACTTGGCCAGATCAAAACCCAGGGATTGGCCAAGACTTTATTGACAAGAGAAATGCTTTGGTTCAGGCAGTTCTCACAATTTGCCCAAAAAAGGCAGACTGGACCAAAATAAATACCTGTAAACAAAACAAAAATGAACACCCCAGTGACTATTTGGAACGCCTCAAACAGGCATTTGAACGATACTCAGGAATGGATAACCCAGTCGGAAATGCTAAACAAGCAATAGTGGCAGCATTCATCCAGGGACTTAACCCTAAAATTGCTGAGAAAATTCAAACAGTAATTATTGGCTGGGAAACTAAAGATTTGACTGAAGTCCTTGCTGCGGCTAACCATTTTCATAACAAATTGGAACGGTCTAAAGACAATGCCGAGTTTAAGTTAATGGCCTTACAGATTTCTCAGTTGCAGGGTCCAGGTAGAGGAAGGGGACGAGGACGGGGAAGGGGAGGCCCGGGTAGATTCAGGGGAAGAGATAGATCCTTGAGCCCACAAAACCCAGGCTATGGGAACCAATGTCATTATTGCAAGCAAGAAGGACATTGGAAATCAGAATGCCCCAAGCGCCCCGGCCAAGGACCCAGACCCCAGTCCCTGCCCCCACCTCCACTTCCTGTCAATTTTCCCAGTGTTGAATAGGACAGCCTGAGGGACAGTGACATCATCGCTCCTTTGCTTGCTACTGACCAATCTGGTCCGTTTGTTGAATGCCTTATTTCTGGTAAACCTGTCTCCTGTCTTGTCGACACCGGAGCATCCCGCTCCACGCTAAAGGCTGCTGAGTTTCCTTTTCTACCTTATTCTCCTGAAACTATAAATGCTGTCGGTATAGGCGGACAACCTATCCCACATCCCGTCTCTGAACCTGTCTCCATCTCTATTGGCCCTTTGTCTGAAAATCATGCCTTTCTTCTTAGCCCCTGTGCACCTGTCAACCTTCTTGGTAAGGATTTGTTGTGTAAACTGGGATGCGTGATTTATTGTAGCCCAGATGGTGTTTACCTTGAGGTACCAGAACATAGGGAAACTGAGCTTGTGGCTTTGCTAACCCAGGAGTACTCTGAACCTGACACTTCCTACTTGCAAGAGGAACTGTTGGCACGAGTACCTCCACAGCTGTGGTCCACCCATGCAAATGAAGTGGGGCACATGCTGAGTGCTGAACCAGTGCGTATCATCTTGAACCCTGCCAAGCCA
>NW_005842602.1:269342-293099 GCF_000455745.1 Alligator sinensis
CCATCCTGGGTTTGGCTGATAGTGTTCTTTTTCTTACTGGTGCTGGTTATGTTTGTTGTTAAGATTCTTTGTCCCTCCTGTATCTAAAAATGGCACTGATATCCTTATATATCACACTTGGGTATCTCAGTATCACCCAAGGGGGGTGGGAGAAAAATTTGTACTTGCAGATCTCCCGTACGGTGGCTCAAGCTGGAAATAAAAGTGACTGCTGGATATGCTCTCACAGCCCAGCGCACCTACAACAAGGAATCCCAATGATCGGAGTACCAATATCCCTCCGACAATAGGAAACAATAAACGGCGGCTTCGTTAGACACTACTCGTTAGCTGCCCATCGGTCCGCTCCTAAAGAATGGAGGGCCGCCCCTGCTAACTGGATAATCTCGCCAAGAGTAGAGGCGCCTTTCTGTTACAGATCCAACAACACCGGAGCTTATAATAAAGCCACACCTGTAGGACACTACCCTCATTGCCTAACTATTCTAGATTATAGCCCTAATAGCACCAGTGGAATCCTGTTGGGTAATGCACCCTCTCTCAATTGTACAGGATTCATGGTCTACAGCTTTTCTAAGGAACCTCATGTTACTCTCATTGCAAACAGATCAGAATTTTACATTGACTCTAATTTTACTTCTTATAATATATCTCGGTCCAGCAGGATAGCAGCTGAACGTGGTCCGTCCTATACGATGCATATCAATCGAAAGTGCCGGATATGGCACAACACCTGTCGAGATTTAAATACCCTGATTACAGCAAAGAAATAATGAAGTAATATTATAGCCGCTTTTCATGCTAATTTCACTATATGATCACGTGAGTTGTAAGCAACTGTTAAAAAGTATATAAGCCTCCTGATTTTGCTCTTGGGGGGGACCCCTTCCAAGTGCTTGGAAAATCCATGTCACTTTGGAGTCCCCCCTACAGCTGTAGTTTCTTTTAAATAAAAGCTTCTGCTGACCTGACCCAAAAGTATGCTGCGTGTGTTTCCACGACATGAGGTACTCCAATACCCAGTCTTTTCTTACCTAATGGTAACTAGAAAATTAAGATAGACCTCACTTCTTAAGCCACGACTCCCAAATTATGTTTTAGAGCAGAGGTGTCAGATGCAACATGCAGGCCACATCGAGTCCATGTAGCCCTATCATCCGAACTGCACTGCTGCTTGTGGGTCCTGTGCACTCCATGCAGCACGTACCAGCCCTGCAGCATACAGAGCCAGTCTCTGGGCCTGATCCAGCCCCACCCCATCATCTAGCAGGTGGGGATGTATGAGCTTGATACCCCTGTTTTAGAGTATGAGAAAGAAAAGATCAGAGGCCTGTAAGAGGATGGCATTTCCCCTTAAGACAGGAGAGTCAACTCTGTTGAATAACTATTGCTGTGAGGAGGCTGCTACTAAGGAAACTTAAAAAACACAGAAAGAGAAGAGCAGCAGGGCAGTGAACTATGACAAAACAGCTGCAAGTCAGAGGCAAGCTGGGAGCTGAACTGCTTGCTGCATAGAGGGACCACACTGCTGTGCTAGAGCAAGAGCTACAGAGGTCCCCCTCCCAGTATTTGGGATAGGACAACATGGTTTTGTCTCCTTGTCTGTTTGTTAAAAGACTCTATTTTAGTTGTATGGACTGATTGAGGAGCTCCTGAGAAAGCAAAGCCTGCCTAGAAAAGCCTGCAGGTGAGAGAACCTGCTTACAGGGCCATTAATATCAGTAAAAGTTGTTGCTGAATACTGATTTTACAGGATTTTGCTCCAGACATTGATCAGAAAACAAAACATACATTTGTAAGAGATTGAAAAGACTGGAAAAAAGTACTTAATAACACGGGTCAATTCCCATTGTTTGTATGTCAGTGAAGCTACTTTGGAAACTCCTATAGCTTCCCTCAAATATTTTTCCAGCAACTGGCTGCATTTCCCACAACACTCCACCCCATCTGTATCCTTCCTGTTCTGGGTCATTTAAAAATAACCTTGAACTGAGAAAGCCTTTCAGGAAATTTAAATGGAAATACAGGCTGACTATCCCCCTAAGGCACATGGACTGAAAAACAGGTCAGGCCTCTTGTACCAAACAGGTCAGGTCTCTTGTCCCATTTAGAATATTGAAAAACAAAAGAAAACAAAAACTTGAACTCTGAATTACTTGGTTGATTTCTTGGAAAAAGTTACATTCTAGTGAAGTTACAGTCTAGATGTATATTGTGGAAGAGTGCCATTTGTTTCTAATGCTAATTATACATCTACCGTAAAGGAATGCAGCCAAGCATCAGGTTCACTACAATTTCTGTTCAAGTTGTTACACAGCCTTGGAGATAGTCTCACACAACCTCGGAGATAGTCTCACAGTCTCACTGAGCACCTACTTTCTTTCCCTCCTGAAGGCATGACCTTGAACAACAATAAGGAAGTAAAGGAGCTAATTTAGAGTGGTACTGGTGGTGGTGACTACATCTTCTCTAAGCAACGAAGAAATGGGACAAGAAAGAGAGGGCTGAGACAAGAAGCACATTGTGGGTGGGAAGGTGGTAGCAGGAGAATGTTGGGAAGCAGCCTGAAAACTGGAGGAGGGTGAGGAAACTGTTGAGGATGGAAAACCTGGAGCACACAACACAAAGGATCTTCAAAGAGATTACAAACATGTAACTGAATTCCACATACTGGGGCCCACATAAGGGTGGGATATTCATTCTCTTACCACACTGTGGGTGAATCTACACATGCAATTAGAATGTAGCAATAAACTCTGGTGCAATTCACACTGAAGTTTATTGTTCCCAGGCATAGCGTTTACATGTGCACCTGGAACCACAGTAGGCTGAGCCAGGGCGGAGCAACCCAGGCTGGCAAGGGGCCTGGGGGGAAGGGAGGGGCAGCCTGCCAGCCCGGGGCTGCTCCGCCCTAGCTCAATGTGCTGCAGAGGAGCTGATTGGGGCAAGAGGGTGTTATAGTGTGGAGCTAGCCAGCAGGCAGCTCCCCACACTGTAGCATCCTTGTGCCCCAGCCAGCCCCGGTCACCATCCTACACATGCATTTCAGCGCAAGTAACTACTCCACTGTAGGACAGTACTTGTCCCTGATAGTACTATCCTATAGAGCAATAAATTAGTTTACTGTGCCCTAATATGGGCACACATGTAGACAGCAAGACTTTACTGCACAGCTAATTAGTCAATTGCAGTAAAGCACATGTGTAGATGCACCCTGTGAGTTCTAAAGCCTATCTAATGGAAAGAAGTGATTATAGCAGTTAGGGCAGGTTATTGATAATTTAGCCAAAAGGGCAGGAAAAAAATTGATATTTTAAAGAAATTATAAATTAAGCTGGGGCAGAAAATAGTTACTCTGGAGAGGTGTGGAGTTGACATCATGAGAATGTTTTGTTGAATTTGTTTGCCACATGTGTACAGTAGTAGTGCTTAGAGATTCCAGTCACAAATTATGGACCCATTGTTCCTGGCACTGTCTGAACAAAAGGAGGATACTTGCCCCAATGTATATAGTATCTTTGATCCAATACAGGAGAAAATATAACAAAGATGGCAAAGCATACATAAGTCTACAAAATAATTATATAAATCAAAGTCAGTAAATGTTCCCCCAAAATATTTGTCTGGAAAAAAAAGAATCAAATTGTAAGTGACATTAGGAGGACTTTGCATAACTACAAAGAGTTTAGCTTCTTCAGATGCCTTAAGTAAAATCATTCACCACAAAAATATAAGAAAAAAAACAGCACCTAAAACAAGAGCGGGCAAAATACAGCCCACGGGACAGATTTGGCCAACAGATTTTACCCAGCCCACTGGGGGGGGTGCTCAGTCCTGACCGGCCAGGGCTGTGGTGCATGCAGCCGGTCTTGCTGCACCCAGGTGCTCAGCAGGGCGGGAGCTGCATGGTGGCCACACTCATTTCCTGGAAGCCCTGATATTGGCAACTCCTTCCAGCTGCCGCTGCCGCCCCCAGCCTTGCTACCCAAGCACTCTGGCCCATCTGCCCTGTACCAACCACCAGGGGCAAGACCCGCACAGGCAGGGCACACAGCTGAGCAGATTGGATGGGGCCACGGGTAGACAGGGAGTGGTGTCCGGGACTGGGACTGGCAGGCAGGGTGGAATTATGGGGCACTGATAGTGTAGGGCCAGGACCCAGGGCAAAATCATAATCCCCTGCCCACATGTCCCTGCGACAGGCATTGGTTCTGTGGACAGAGACATGCAGGGAGTGGATCACAGCTCTGTCCCAGACCTGGCTCTTCCAATCCATCCCACTCCTAGACACAGCTCCTTCCCACCCATGGCCCCATCCCGTCCGCCCAGCTGCGTGCCCAATCCAGTCTCCAAGAAGACCCCAGGAGTGTAGGGAGGTGACAGCATGGGGCTACAGCCCAGGGCAGAGCCACGATCCACTCCCCACATGCTCCCACCCACTGAGAAACCGACACCCATTGTAGAGACATGCAGAGAGTGGATCAGGGTTCTGCCCTAGGTCCCAGGCCCTGATCCCATGCCATCACTGCTCCACAATGCCAGCCCCAGCCACACATGCCTGTTCCACTCCACAGATGCTCTCCTTGCCCATCCGCAGCCCCATCCCAGCCACCCAGCTGAGCGTGGAGCAGAACCACTTAAGGACTTTTGGTGAGCACACTGGAGGGACAGGGCAGGGGGGTGCAGTGCTGACCCGGCATGCAACTGCTCATCTAAACTTCTTAAGTGGCCCCGAGGCATAAATAATTGCCCACCCCGACCTAGAATCAGAAAGACATTACATATGTATCAAATGTGTTGTAACTCTACTACCTCTCTTTGGAGAAAAAATAGCAACACTTCTCTTTCAACTGACCCATGCATCATACATCATTTCTTGTTGTTCATCAAAGTCAGAGTTCACCATCAGGAGTCACAGCTAGTTCCATTTTGCATGTCCTCATATTGCTCTCAACCAACTCTAGTTGCCTGGATCCTCTGTCTTCCACAAAAGCCTCTTCTATATTCTGAAACAACCTCCATCTCCTTTAAAACCCACTTCAATAATTTAGCTTTCCAAGGCAGAGCCCCATTTCTGTGCCAGGTTGACTTAACGACAGGAACATTTTTTTTAAACCAAAAAAGCCCAAACCTTATCTTGTATAAACCTCACCCCATGATTTTCTTGCTTCCCTGAAACCCATATCCCCCTTTCCTTTGCCATGTTTAGTTTACAGTCTGATCCTATAAACATTTACTGGTTAGGTATACTGCTTGCAACCCTGAGTTGTCCCACACTAGTCAACAGGAATTCTGAGTAGTAAGTATCATACCCAGTAATAAGAACTTACAGGATGAAGCCCATTAGGGGGCTAGGTCCAACCCTATAAAGTCAGCTGTCTTCAGTAAAGCCCTTTTTTGGGTAGAGATGTACCCTGTGTTGTGTACAAGGCACCATATGCAACAACATATTGGTGTTTTTTTTTCCTTTTCCATCTGTTGGATGCCACGGTGAGGCTGGATCCACCTCTGGCCCCATGTGTCCTCCCCCACCCATCACGTCCAGCCCTGTGAGCCAGAACAGGGGGACGAGGCCAGCGCCTCTGACCTCGCCCACCTGCTCTGGGCCCTCAGACCCCACCATCATGGGGGAAAGGCAGGCAGGGATGGAGCCCTGTGTCTGCCCCTGGCCTGCTTCTTGTCCGGGCCCATTCCCCCTCGTGATGCAGTGGTGAGACTGGATCTGCCTCATGCCTCCTCAACTCTATTGTCACCATCTGCAGGGAGTGGGGGCGGTGGGGGGAGGCGGAGGGGCAACTCAGACCCCGCCGTCATGGGAGCAGTGGACAGGGACAGAACCCCGTGTCCGGCCCCACCTGCTTCTCCTCCAGCCCTGTTCACCCCCACGATGCAGCAGCAAGGCTGGATCCGCCTCTGGCCCTGGGCGTCCTCGCTCAACCCCCGCATCCAGCCCCATGTGCCAGAATGGGGGGCGAAGCCAGCTTCGTTGGCCTTGCCCACCTGCTCCAGGCCCTAAGTCCCCACTGTCATGCAGAAGGTGCAGGCAGAGATGGAGCCCCACATCTGGCCCCAGCCCATTTCTCCTCTGGCCCTGTTCCCCCTGTGATGCAGCAGCAAGGCTAGATCTGAGCTGGATCTGCTTCTGTGCACCCTCCCCCACCCCCTGCATCTGGCCATGTGCGCCAGAGTGGGAGGACAAGGCCAGCACTGCTGGCCTCACCTTCCCGCTCCGTTGCCACTGCCTGAAAGGAACAGAGCCAGGAGGGGGAGAGGGACAAGACCAGCACCACTGGCCTTGCCCTCCCACTCTGTCCCAGCCATCATGGTGGTGCTCTGCTGCACTCCTGTCCGAATGCTCTTGGTGCACTCTGATTGGTGGCTTCAGTCAGCCAATCGGAGTACGAATAAAGCATTACAGACAGACAGACAAAGACTTTTATATAAAATGCGTGTGTGTGTGTGCATGTATGTCTGTGAGTGTATGTATACTTACACACATTTATATTATTTATCTATCGGATTATTTATTATTATGTATTATTTATACATTGGATTTACTCAAAGAACCTTGTCTGTATATTTACACACACACACACATGTATATATACGTACATATGTTGTGTGACACTCAGTGTGCAAAAACAGAAGTGACATTTCTTTAAAAAAGAGATCAGGTTCAACTGTAAGCAAATTCTTTGTCTATCTTAAAAAGATAATCAATAGTGACAAACTACATTTTTTTCAAAAACCCTGCAACCAAATAAAAGCTATATTTTGTATTTATTTCACTTATAAAGCAATTACTGTTCTTTTAATTAATCAACAGAGCATACTTTTGAGTGCATGACTGTTCTGTTTTCACTTTCCTAGTACACAGCTAAGGTATCTGCCACTAAGTTACAGAATATAGCACAACACTAGGAAGAGACATTTCTTTCTAAAGCACTATTATTAGTGAACATTGTACATCAATGATGTTTCTGTACATCAGTAGCAATTTTGAGATTGCTGATCATGGAGCTTTCTCAGCTCACTGAACATTCCAGATCATAATACTGGACACCAGCTTGCGAGGCCTTCCCTGAGGCCACCAAGTAATGCACTTACAAAACTTCCATCTGCAGCAGGCAGCACAAACATAAAAACAATCAAATCTAGAAGCTGTAAGCTCTCACTAGTTAAAATAAGGAAGGATATGCATCAAGATGGATTGTATTTGTCTCATTTAAACCATTTCTATAGTATCCATCACCCATATCTAAGGCCTTAATTTTTACATGCATTTTTAAATGTGATATTTCTGTTCCATTTAATGGTGTTGAGCTTTGAACAGAGATTTAACTGTAGCATACCAAAACACATAACTAGAGACAACACTATATCAAAAGAATGTTATGATTGCAAAGTTAAGCTCACAGAAATTGAGAAGTCGTATATAATATAGCTATGCAACCCTGACTTGGCTTCCTGTGTGGATGCTTAATAATATTGCCTGTACTACATGACCACATATTCAATATTGAAATATTCAATATTGTTTTATTCTCAGTGTTCACTGTAGCTCCTTCTTATTCAAACCCTAAGCTGAATAAAAGATTCAAACTTTCTTCATTGGCTTTTTTATGAAGTTTATTGCTATAAAATCAAAATGCCTCATAAACACTGATAAACTAATTTTCACAACATCCAATGAAGAGAAAAGTAAATGCTATGTGAACTTTATCAATCAGCGACTGAGGCACAGAGACATTATGGTCAAAAGAATGAACTAACTTTGTTGCCCAGTTCTGAAATTCAACCCAGATCGTGATTTTTCAAAGAACCTAGCATTAAATGCCACTTTTATTTTGTTCTCATCACAACTCCTATGAAACTCAGTGGCAGCTTGGATCCTGTGGAAATAATATTATGTGATAATTATATTAAAGACTGCATTATAACACAGACACAGAAATGAAATAAGGTTGCACAGTCCACCTTAATTCTGACATTTTCTAACACCTGAGTCCTTGCTATGAATTCTTAATGTTCTTCTATGGTCATAGTTTGTATGTGTAATTTACTAGAACTCATTTTAAAACAAAAAACAAAAAAACCTAACCTTCCCCCCCCCAAACAGTAATTGCCATCCCCAGGGCTGGAGCTTTTCGTTCCACCAGACAGATCATAAAGTAGTCTTCACAGCCTACCATATGTATCAAGTTAGCTCCAGCACTGGAAACAGTACAGCTGGTTCAGTGTCTAGGTGGCGCTCTGATACAGTTACACCACTTTAAATACCCAACCTAGTTGGCCCATATATTTGCATTACACCAGGCCATACAGACATACCCTAAATCACTGCATCCTATAGATATGGTAAACCGTAAAGAGAGACATGGAACATGCTTTATAAGTTGGGCCCTACTGAAATCCCGAAATCCAGCAAAAGAGGGCAATGTCCGTAAAACCTGCTAAATCTGTGGGGGGAGAGGAAGCTTACTGAAAATAAAGTCCTCAAGGTGCTGTGGTCTAGCTGCGCAGCCCACTGTTGTGGGAGCTGAGGGGGAGGAAGAGGCAGCACTGCCAGGTCTTAAATACAAAATTATCATATTGGAATCTCAAATTATCATATTTTCTGAAAAACTACTGTACCCTGAAAAAAAGAATACGAAAAGCAGTATGCAAATAAGTCTTGTTGTTTACTTTATACTACTCACTGTAACTCCCAGTGAGTGAGTGAGAACTGGGTCAAAGTTGAAACATTTCTTTATTTCAAGGCAAGCAGTCATAAGAAAGTGCTGACAGCAAACCCAAAAGTCAGTTAAGATTCTCTGACAGTGACATGGGTTTTGCATATGCTGCATCAATTAACTGCCTCGAAGATTATTGTACAATTTGAATACTTTCAGTATTATCTACTGTGTATTGTACAAGGGCTGAAATTATCATACAAATATGATCATTATTGTACACCTGGCAATACTGGAAGGAGGGAGAAGGAGCTGCCCACACAAAAGGCAACCCAAGATGGCTGCCACCCCTTGCTGCTGATTGGTTGCCAGGGTCCTACCCCTCCACCAATCAGTGGCGAGGGATGGGGCCCCATGACAGGCAGCACTCACAACCACCAGGGCGCCTCAGCAAGAGGTGTGGGGGTGCATCGCTCCTATCAGCCCATTACTATGGAAGCTGGCCCTGCAATCTCCTCTTGAAATCAGTCGGCTGCCTCCTCGAGTTAGGCAGACCCCTATGTATAAGTGGATTTCCCCCTTTTTTATAATCATGAACCCTGGCTTTATTTCCAATTCTGAAATCAAAGAAAATTAGGGTTGGAAGGGACGTCAGGAGATCACCTTGTCCAACCCCCTGCTCAAAGTAGGACCATCCCCAACTAGATCATCCCAGCCAAGACCTCTCTCGGTAACCCGTTCCAGTGTTTTACTACCTTCCTAGTGAGAAAGTTTTTCCTAATATCTAACCTAAACTTCCCTTGCTGCAACTTGAGACCACTGCTCCTTGTTCTGTCATCTGCCACCACTGAGAACTGTCTAGCTCCATCCTCTTTCAAACACCCTCTCAGTCTTCTCTTCTCTAAACTAAATAAGCCCAGTTCCCTCAGCCTCTCCTCAGAAGTTATGTGCCCCAGCCCCCTAACCATTTTAACTGACCTCCACTGGACTCGCTATAATTTGTCCACATTCTTTCTATAGTGGGATGCCCAAAACTGGACAGAGTACTCCAGATGTGGCCTCACTAGTGCAGAATAGAGGGGAATAATCATTTCCCTTGATCTGCTGGCAACACACCTACCAATGCAGCCCAGTATGCCGTTGGCCTTCTTGACAACAAGAGCACACTGTTGGCTCATATTCAGCTTATTGTCCACTGTAACCCCCAGGTCCTTTTCTGCAGAGCTGCTGCCTAGCCCGCCAGTCCCCAGCCTGTAACAATGCATGGGACTGTTCTGTCCTAAGTGCAGGACTTTGCACTTGTCCTTACTGAACTTCGCTCTTATGCACTCTTACGGTTATAGGCCGTGCCTCGCCACTCTCTCCAGCTAGTCTTTGTCCTCACTCCAGTCCCAGTCTGCTCTGTCCTGCCTCAGTTGCTGTTCCAAGGCAATCCTCTGTCGTCCTGCAACCTGGATGCATCCATGTAACCTCTTCAAGTGCCAACAAACTAAGAACTGTTCTGCTACATGACCACCATGTTCTTACTACTGCTTTTTCCTTTTGCCTTCTTCCCTAAGCTAAGTATAAATATTTGCTTTCTTTGTCCATATTCTAACCCACAAAACACTTCCAAACTAACTACCAGGTATTCCTGGTACAAATATTTGGCCACAAACACTTGACTAGCTACGCCATGTCATTGATTCTCTTTGTTCTTACTTTCATTTTTTGCTTAGCAGTGGGTACATCTACACAAGACGCTATGTTGCCATAATGACATGCTATGGCAACATAGCTGCTAAAAATAACCATGCACCACTGGGACAGTACAGTAATCGATGTTACTGCGCTCTCATTTAGTACTAAAGGAAGTACTAAATGATGGCATGGGGGACCCATGTAGAAGCGCCCAGTGTCTAGTAGCAGACCTGCAAGTTTAAATCTCTCTGGAAATATATAACCAAGACAAAGGCTTTAGATATTTCTCTAAACTGTCAAAATGAAGACAAGTTGGACAGCACAAAGGAAGGTTGCAATTTTCTTATCAAGTTTAAACATTACTACATACAAGGGGAGAAAAAGTGAATTCCTCCTTAATACTCCTGATTCTGCAACTGAAGAGGAAAGCAGTTTTCAAGTTGCTGAAAATCCTCTCTCCATAATTCCAGAGATAAGTACAAAAGGATATCTTTGCCATTTCCTCAGGTAATGGTAATATATATATTACCATTCTGACATGTAGGCATTCAGCATATCATTAAAACCTCACAAAGAAAGCAGTAAATACCCTATACAATCCTAAAACCTACTGTGGGAGTTAAGAAATTCTGCTGAAACCACACCCACTCTAAACAAACTTGGTTACCTGGCTGGAGAAAAAACCCCTGTTCTCCCAACTTCCCAACAACAGTACAGGAGTCTTAGGAAGACTACTTTTCTACATTTGTATTTAATTATTGTAAGTATCGTAGTGCTAGAAGTTATAATTTAAAGATGATCCCTAACTAAAGAGACTGAGGAAGTTGGTAATTGGGTCCCTCAGCTGTATAGCAGGTAGCTGGCTAGAGATAGATAGATAGATAGATAGATAGATAGATAGATAGATAGAAATAAAGGTGATGTACACAAGTTCTGAGATGCTTGCTCAAAAGTAGAAGGTAGGCCTGTTGAAAGCCCCTGGGTAAAAGTCAGAAGGGAGAGCAGCAGGCATGGATGTCATGCTGGGTGTTTGCTACAGGCCACCAAACCAGGAGAAGGTGGATTAGGCCTTCTTTAAACAAGAAGCTTCCAAGTCCAGGACTTGGTTCTCATGGGGGACTTCCAGTATTGGCACATCTGCTGGTAAGGAAACACAGCAATGCATAAACACTTTGGCAAATTCCTGGAGCACACTGGGGTTAACTTTTTTATATAGATGGTAAAGAAGGGGAAGGTGCTTTTTTTTATTAACTGCTCTCAAACAGGGAGGAACTGGTTGCGAATGTGAAGATGGAAGGTAACTTGAGTGACAGTGACCATGAAACAACAGAGTTCAAGATCCTAAGGGGAGGAAGGAAGAAGAACAGCAGAATAAAACACTGAACTTCAGCTACCAGATGACAAGTACAGTTGGCAACAAAGACAGGGATGTAAACAAACAGCCTAGAGTAACAGAAGAACAGGTTAGGGATTACTTACAGAAGCTAGATGCTTTCAAGTCAGCAAAGTTGAATGAGGTGCATCCTAGGATACTGAAGGAACTGGCTGAGGTAACTTCATATACATTAGCTATCCACTTTGAGAACTTGTGGAGGTTGTGTGGGGCTCCAGGTGACTGGAAAAGGATAAATATATTGCCTATCTCTAAGAAAAGGAAGAAGGATCCAGGAAAAAAAACAGACCAGTAAGCCTGACCTCAATACCTGGAAAGATCATGGAGCAAGTCCTCAAGGAAACCATTGTAAAGCACCTAGAGAAGAACACGGTGATCAGGAACACCCAGCATGGATTCACCAAGAGCAAGTCAAAAATATTATTTTGGGGTGCTGAGCATGCACACGCGCGCGCGCACACACACACACACAGAGGAAGGAGTGGAGGAGAGGGAAGGGGCAGGGGGGCCAGATCGAAGCCCCCACAGTGAGGGAGAGTGGGGCAGAGGTAGGGGCAGGGGTGAAAGGGGCCCTGTAGTGGGTGGTGGGACAGGCAGAGCCCAGGCAGCTCATCCAGGGGCATGGGGGGCTTCCCACTGTTGCGCGCATCACAGGGGGCATGTGCCCCCTGGATTTGTGTGCAGGGCAGAGGTGGGCTGCCACTCTGGGCTTAGGCTCTGCGCCCCACTTCTGTTGCCTAGAGAGCTGCACAATGCCATGTGTGCCCCATGGCCAGGCTGTACCGCATCCCCTGCCCGCCTAGTAGCAGGAGGCACATGGCATCGCGCGGCTCCTGAGATGGCAGCAGCATCAGCAGGGCGCAGAATTTGAGCCCACAGCAGTAGCCTGCCTCCGCCCTGCACACAGTCACAGGGGGCATATGCCCTCCATGCCTCCTCTTGGGTGCACGCATATGCTCCTCACCCCCCAACACACACACCTTTGGACAAGCCGCCCAGGCTCTACCCATCCCACGACCCGCCCTGGGGCCCCATTTGCACCTGCCCCTCCCTCTGCCCCACTCCCTCCCTCACTGTAGGGGCCTCGGTATGCCCCCCACCACTCCCTCCCCTTCACAGACTTGCCTGCCATGCTGGGCTATGCTCTGCATGCCACTGGACTGCGATCATTGCTACATGTGCAGCCTACACGTCTGAGCCTGTGCATGACTCTCCCTCTCACAGCCACCTGAAGCCTGCGCCCAGGCTAACCCTGTGGCCCTCCATGCTGCCACTGCTACCCTGTGTTTGTGGGAGCTAAGCCCCGTTAGCCTCAGCCTTCTGCCACCTATGGTCACGCCTGACCAACCTGATTTACTTTTATGATAAGCCAGGAGCCGGGTTTTCTGTTTCCCATGGAAAACCAGAGTAAACCGTGGATTTACCTTTTCGCAGAGGCAAATGCAGATTTCTCATTTTACTGGAGAAGCCACAGATTTTGCAGTTTTGTGACAAGCCCTCTGCAAGCTGGCAAAGTTCCAGCCTGCAGGGGGCTGGGAGGGAGCGGGAGGAGGGCAGTCAGGCAGGGGGTGCCACGTCCATGTATATACACATGGTCCCAGGCAGCCTGGAGAGCAGCTCCTGCAGGTAAGTAGGTGGGGGTAGGAGGTGGAATTGAGACCCTGTAGGGAGGGACAGAGGGATGTAGTTGGGATGTAGTTGGGCAAGGCTCGGGCTGCTGCCCAGCCAGGCATTACATGGGGCTTGGGGCCACAATGCGTGGCTGCAGGGCCCCAGTGGGGATGGATGGGGCTATGGGTGGCTCATCCAAGGGGCGAGGCCAGCTTCCCAGCGCTGCATGCACACCTAGGAAGCCTTGATGAGCACAACCCCTCACCACTTCCCTCACTGCAGCCATGTATGCAGGGGACACATCGCCAGGGCAATGTGGAGCTCACAGCAACAAGCAGCATCTCCACACGGCCCTGCTGTTCCTTGCCATGCTGGGTTGCACCCATCAGGCTATGGAGGCCCTGGGGTAGGGCAGCAGGATGGGCTGCCCAACATACAGATCTGGGGAGCGCGGGTCCCCCTTGCCCTCCCTGGGAGTGCATGCAGCACCAGGGAGCTGACCCCACCTCCCCACCTAAGCACATAGCCTGCCCCACCTCCACTCTGCGCTAAGATCTGGGGGGTGGTCACCCCTACCCTCTGGTGACTGCACACTGCAGCAGGGAGCCAGTCTCCCCTGCCTGAGCCCACAGCAGGCAGGCAGCAGAGGGAAGCTGAGCTCTGCTCTGCTGCAGCAGCTGCGGCCTCCTGCCAGGGACCTGGGGGATGGGGGGGAACAGGAGGCTGTGGGAGGGAGGCAAGGGGCACCAGCAGGGCTAGGGAGCTGTGGATGGGAGTTAGGAGCACCAGCAGGGCCAGGGAGCAGTTGTGGGTGGTGGGGGGAGTGAGGGGAACCAGCAAAGCCAGGGAGTTGCAGGAGGGGTGAGGGGCAACAGCAGGGCTAGTGGGATCTGTGGGGTGCCTTTTATTTTAACCTTGGATTTTGGGGTTATCAGAGAATTTGTGATTTTTTAATCAAGAAAAACCAGGATCCCTGATAAGAGGAGAGCAGTGGATGCAATATGCCTCAACTTTAGGCAGGCTGTTAGCACCATCTCTCGTGACATTCTTGTTAACAAGCTAAGGAAATATAAATAAGATGAAAGTACTGTAAGGTGGATACATTACTGGTTGGATCAGTGTGCTCAACGAGTAGTCAACAATGGCTCAAGGTCTAACTGAGATCAAGTGGGGTTTCCCAAGGGTCTGTCCTGAGTCCGGTTTGAATATCTTAATTAATTTGGATGATTTGGGACTGAGTGCACACTTTACAAATCTGTGGATGACACCAAATTGGGTGTATTGCAGATACTCTACACAGTAGGGCTAGGATCCAAAATTACCTGAATAGGCTTGAGAAATGGTCTGCAATCAATCAATCTAGGCGGCTGTAGTATTGCAGAGAAGGACTTGGAGATTACAGCGGACCATAAGCTGAATAAAAGCCAACAGTTTGCTTCTGTTGAAAAAAAACAACATCATGCTGAGTTGTATCAAAAGGAGTGTCACTTGCAAATCAAGAGAAGTGATTCTTCTGCTCTTTTCAGCACTGGTGAGGCCTCACCTGGCGTACTGTGTCCAGTTTTGGGACCCACACTTCAAGAAGGGTGTGGGCAGATTGGAAACAGTCCAGCAGAGAGCAACAATAATTATTAGGGGCCTGGGAGGCAAGACTTATGAGGAAAAACAGAAAGAACTAGGGTTATTTAGTAGACTGGAGAAGAGAAGACTGGGGAGGATTTGGTAACAGTCTTCAAATATGTGAAGGGCTATTACAAAGAATATAAAGATGGGCTTGTAGGGGACAGGATTAAGAGCAATGGCCTCAAGCTGCAGCAGGGGAAATTTAGTCAGAAAGTTTCTCCTAATCACCAACCTATGAGGATGGCCAAGCACTGAAATGGGCTATGCAGAGAAACTGTGGAATCTCCATCCTTGGAAGTTTTTAAGAGTAGGCTGCACTGAGGTGGGATGACTTAAGTCAGGGATGATGACTTGAGCAGGGGACTAGTCTAAATACCCCATGAAGTCCCTTCCAGTCCTACTTTAGTGGTGTCTTTGGAAGCATGACATGATTCTTTCTGTGGTGTTGCGATAAAGAACACATGGTTATACCAGTTTTAATGCCTGGTAGTAAAACATGAGCATGGAGGGCGATTGAAAAATGACAGATTGAAGACTGAAAGAACTAAAAACATCATCAGTTGAATAACATTAAAGTGAAGGCCAAGATCAATAATGAAGAGATTTATAGCAGAGCCAAGCAACCACCTTCATCAGCACTGAGTCTGGTTTGGCAACTTTCATGGTACAATAATAGTTCTCAGGACAGAAAAGCATCAAATTATGAAGCTTATTTATCTAGAAGGCTGGTGGTAACCAAAAGTTTAAAAGGTGTGATAAGCACCATGGATACAACAACACTATTAAAGGTGTGTTAAGATCACCAGTGATTGTTAAAGGACATTCTTGGCTCTTAAGACCCTCCTAGAAATCAATCTGAGTGGCATATTTGTCTGCAAAGAAGGGGTGTCTTTTTGGGGATTTACCTTGATGAAGATGACATTGAAGAAAAAGCAGATAAATTGGAAAGCTAACCAGTATTTAATGGCAGACAAAACTAGTAAGATACATCTAATAGTAATCTAGTTCCTAGTCCAGTGGGGGGAGAGGGTCTTAATATTTTTTACTAAATGATTGTAACCTTTGTTTTATACAAATTAAACTTTACCTTAGAGAAATAAAAATAGATCACAAGTGAGTTTCTTATTATGTGTTTATTTTAAAAACCACCTGCAAGACTTAAGATACAGAAAAATCTACCCATTTCCCCACACACTCTAGACATCTTTTGTATAGTGTCATTATTGTCTCAACATTTAATGGAAACAAACCTTATCTCTGCTATTTCTTGATACCTGTAATTTGTCCTTATACTTGTGTACACAGTCTTAATTAAATTCACCTTCATTCTTTTACTGCGCAGCATTTTCTATTTTCATTTGAAATGGCACTCTCACAAGTTCTGCAAATAACCATTGCCAACTGACTTTCCTGTGTGGAATCAAAATATTTTTTCCAATGACTGCATAGTGATTTGCATTGCCCCCTTGTTATCAGTGAAACAGACTTTGGATATAAAGAGGATCAGCACCCACCAAATGAAAGCTCCCATCCAATTTTGCTTTCTGATTTCTCTGAAAAACCACCTGCCTTAAGGAAATACAGAAGTACTTACAGTCATCTCCTTTAGTGCACTGCTTCTTTGTTTTCCAGACTGAGGCAAGGAGCTGGTTTAATTTGTTTTACTTTAAACAAAGACTTAGCTGTCTTTTGAGCAAGACATACAAGGTTGCCAATAACAGACCAGTCTTAAATTCTTGACTCTGGTCTCTTAAGGCATTTTTACATGTGCTCTGGGTGTAGGGGGAGCAGCGCTCTAATCAAAGCGGTTCCAAGAGCCACTGTAGTTAAAGCACTGCTGCATTTCATGTAGCAGCATCCCTGCGCTTAAAAATGGTGGTGGGCCGCTTGAACTAAAGCTCGTTCATAGATTCATAGATTGTAAGGCCAGAAGGGACCCTGGAAGATCATTGGGTCCAGTCCCTTGCACCAAGCTCAGGTGACCCCACAAGGTGACTGTCTAGTCGCCTCTTGAAGATTTCCAGGGTAGGTGATTGCACCACCTCTGAAGGGAGCTTATTCCACAGTCTGGACACCCTGACTGTGAAGAAGTTTTTCCTAATGTTGAGCCTGAATCAGTCTTCCAGGAGTTTGTGGCCATTACTCCTAGTTTTCCCCTCAGGTGCCCTGGTGAACAGTCACTCACCGAGCCCTTGATGTACTCCCCTAGTATAGTAGTAAGCTGCTACTAGGTCTCCTCTCAGCCTTCTTTTCTTCAGGCTGAAGAGTCCCAGATCCCTTAGCCTTTCCTTGCATGGCTTGCTATATAAGTCTCTGATCATATGAGTGGCTCTTCATTAGACTCTCTCAAGCTTATCCATGTCCTTGTTAAAGTGTAGTCCCCAGAACCGGATGCAGTACTCCAGCTGCAGTCTCACCAGTGCTGACTTTTGTCCAACTTTAAAGTTCAAGCACCCCCATCACCATTTTTTAAGTATGAGGATGCTGATATACAAGGGGCTGGAGACTGCTGGAGCACAGTAATTGCTATGCTCCAGCAGACTCGATTAATCGAGTCTGCTCCAAAGCGTTGTAATTACAGTACATCAGAGCAGCCTCCATACATGTACAGGCACCCTTAATGTGGATTAAGGTAATAAAAAGTTAATACAGCATCACATGACAGGGGTCACTGTTCTGTTTGCTTACACAAATTTTATTAATTTTAATAGGAATAACTTTCTAAAAAGAAATACTTTCTAAAATAATAGGAAATTATTTTAGAAAGCAGTTGTACAAATTAACATATTTAGACTCATGACTTGGACAGATAGCTCTACTAATTTTCTATAATTCTATTAAGCCTGATTTGTAATAATATGAAACAGATGCATGGATTTTAAGGTACAAAAAGTGAGCATTTAAATATCAGTATTATTCTACATTTTAGTAAATGCCTATAACTTAGTCTACTAATTCGTATCATAGAAAAATATTGAAGTCTGTAAATGAAATAGGTATATTCTCAATTACCAATAAAGTAGTATCAAGCAGAAAAGTACAATCAATAGAAAGAACACATGGATTATACTTCTCTATTTATATACTGCCTGCTCCCTGAAGGCCAGAAAGTACATGGTAAATTCACTTAGCAATTCTATATGAAGAGCCCTAGGCAGCCTCTTTTCAATGCAATTCACATTAAATGGATGGCACTGTCAGCAACTAATTTTAGGTTGCTACTTGCAAATAAATTTATCTTAAAATAATATGTTCTGATGTATTTAGTGAACAAAGGTCATAATCTGTACTCTTGTATGACACTTACTAATTATGTCACTAAGGAAAAGGTACACTAATGGACCTTTCCCCGTAAAGTCTTTCTCATTTAGGCGAGCAACGCATGTGCTCCGAGACAATCCTACGATAAAAGGCTTACTAGAATGGGCCTTATGTTGTGAGAAACACAGCACAACTGATATTTCCAAAGTCTTTAAGCAATAGGTGTTTGAAAGAACTCTTCCTTTTATAAAGCAAATACATTAAGAGAGAAAGCAGAAAAATTCATTTTCCATGCCACTAACACTCATTTAGAGTAGCATCACTATGAACTCTAATACTGATTGGTACAAAAGAATTACTGTCATCTAGAACAGGGGTAAACAACCCCCAGCACATATACCAGAGTGTGGCATGAAAATGCATTTTGCTTGGCACACATACCTTGGGAGAGATGGAGGGGAGCTGCGAGGGGCCCGATCCTTTCTGTGGCAGTATAACCCCAGCTCCTTCTCTGCCATCTGCAACAAGTTGAGCCAGGGCTCCACACACCCCAGTGCAGCTCCTTGCAGCCTCCCAGCTGCGAGCAGTGCAGGCTCCATGGTGGTGGTAGGGCCCTTCCAGAGTCTGAGCTGGTTGTGGCAGGCAGCCAGAAGGCTGCAAGTAGCTGTACCCAGGGTCCATGGAGCCCCAAACGGGCTTGCTGCTGGTGGTACCTCGGGGCAGACAGTGGGGAAAGGGCCAGGGCTGCGCTGCCACAACACAGCTCAGTCCCCTCGTGGCTTCCTCGCTGTCCACTCCTGCCACATCTTACAAGTTGAGGTTGCAGGTGTTTTGGCACTTGCCCAAAAACATTGCTGATCCTTAATTTAGAAGACAGACATAGAGAGGCCAAATTAACCTATTCTTTCTGAAATACTGACAACACTACATTGAAAATATCTAAAATGTTCACAATGCTTCTTGAACACACTCATATCACAAGATGAATAACTCTAGCTGACGATACTGTATCTGAAAAGATGGGCTTCCTATTAATTACTATGTTCTGTTTTGAAATGAATGTTTCAAGAATGTTTTTACAGTTTTATATTTTAGAAATTATAAATATTTTTTAATTTACAAGACTGTCCTTAAAACAGTTTTCAAATATCACAGAATCTGCCCTTGGCAGAAGTAAAACTAGGAAAAAACAAAAAAATACATTATGCTAAAGGGAGCAGTAAAAATTCAAATAATTGGATTTTGTTAATCTGTGAGGCACAGACTTAGTACTACATTTAATTTTGATAAATGGAAGGAAGATTATTTCATACAGGTTACCAGGAAGTCATATCTGCTCTCTCAAATTGTATAGGAAAGTTAAAAGTTAAATATTTTAAGAGCATTTTATTTCAAGTGATATAAAGCTATATTGAAAACATTTGATCAATATAAAAATATACAACAAATTATGTAGGCCTCAGCCCAATACAGGACATTGAAAACAACCTACATTCAACTACCATAAAGCCCTCTTTCTTAAAGCTGAGTAAATTCACTGGATTACAAATTCTGTCTGAGAAACTGAAGACAGCACAAACTTTAAATACTTCATTTTAATTATATAAAGATTAACCATTCATAGATATGAATTTATCTTTCTTTAAATTATATATGTTCTCAAAACTGCAATCATACTGGAGTACTGGCATTCTAGGAGCTGCAGCTGTTTATGGTTTATGGCTTGTGGTTCTCATAAGGGTAAAGAGAAACATTTTCACTTCAATCAGAATTTAAATTCTTCAATATATATTCTGTTCACATTAAGACTAGTATCTTAAAAACTAAGTCATTTTCAACTTCTCGTGTTTAAACTATACTTGCTCTTTCAAAAATGGTTTTAAAATAGGCTTGTAAGGACAGTGCAGACTGGTTCATGAAAAGGGCATCATTTTAAAAAAAACCTTCTAAAATCAAAGTACTATGGGAAGTAAAAAAGCCCACCTGCAGATATATGAAGTATCTATAACACATGTGGCCCAAGGCCAAACTTCCTTGAATATCCATTGATTCATGAATTACATAATTACTTCACTCCTATTTCAGATGCTGCACTTTTCAAATGATTTGGTCTGAAGCAGAAAGAAAACTATTTTAAGACTTCTGCTACTTCTGTCTCTAGACAAGAGTAAAAAAAAATGCACAGTCTGGAATCAGAAGTATACAAACAACTCTACATTTTTAATATAATTATAATAAATTGAGCTATAAATGAAAGCATTCAGTATATTCACTATAGTTACTGCCCTTGTACAATAATCTCTGTGATAGACTGACAAAAGAGCACAGTAGTGTTAATACTGTTTAAAATTGGAAGCTTTAAGCCGCCTGCATTTCGGGGGGTCAGGACAGATATATATATATATATATATATATATATGCAAGTAAATAAAGTCAAACACATTTGGTGACTGAAATATACCAACTCTGATGTTTTCCCATGCAGATTTCTAAGTTCTCTAGAGAAGAGTTCTTAGCTCATTGGTGACACTGAGCAATATTCAATCCATTCAGTGCCTAAATCAAAAGGATCTTCCAAATAATTAAGAAAATGCATTTTTTTTCTACTTTTGAATGCATCTTCTATAAGTGACAGAACTGAAAGAATTATTTTGTCATACACACAAGGTACCACCATCTTTCATTTAGTGAATAATTAGCTAGTTATTCCAAGCTACACAACGTGCTACAAGTCCAGCAAAAGAATATTTACCTAAGTTATGGAACATACTTTCTACAAACTTAATTGGGATATCCAGTGAAATAACTTAAAATAAAAATATTTCCTTCTGCTATACAGGAGTTAATTTTTCAAAAGTTTCCTGTTTACGTATTATAATATAATTGTGTTTCAACACGAAAATTCTTTCTAATATTGATGCATCTCACTACTTTTGCCATGAAGTTCACATAATCCAGCTCTGCTTTTTCATGCTGTACTTTAACTCTATATTTTGGGTACCTACTAAAGTAAATTATAAATAAAAGAAATTAAAGCTTGAGTACAAGCTGTGATAAATGAACACATACCCCCCACACACGCACACACACTATCCATTTAGTATGGGGTACTGCAGTGCATAGCATGCCTCCCTGTAATCCCTAAACTTCCAAGGTAAATTAAAGGGACATGGCAAAGCCCCTTACCTTGAATTTTAACTTCTCTATTACCTCTTCTAGGGATCAGGCTCTGCCTGTAAAATAATTATTGTATTAGAACTACAAAACTTTGTATCTGCTTTCATATAATACTTATGATCCATGTATGCTCATGGAATCAGGAAATACTTGTAATCAGGAAAGAGAAAATTCATTGTATGAAAAAGCAGTCATTGTAGAAAAGTTTAAATGCTGAGCTTCCACTATCTAAACAACATAACTCTTATCCCCCCCACTCCTTTTATGAGAACAGAGACCTCATATTTTTTAACTTTATTACTTGATGCCTGTGAGAAGACGGATGCTTCAAAAAAGAAAAACACACACAAGTATTACACTGATTTAGTGTATTTTAAGACTTTTTGCAAGTGTAACTATAGACATCTTACAAAATACACAGATTTGTGTTCATGCAACATTTCTTCCATTTAAAGGAAAGAAACAGTTAAATGATTTTGAGGAAGTACTGTCAGCAAAATGACAACAGAAAGCATCATATTTATTATCGTCAGTGACTCCATATAAAACTTTAAAGGGAAGATTTTTCTAACTGCCAGTTTTGCAAGCTCTGAAACAGAATCTGAAAATCCGGCTGTATTGTTTGCCACCTCACTATCAAAACTTAACAATGAACTTGGTGCTTACAACAGAACCCGGCTTTGTTTTTTGTAAATGTCTTGTCCATTGTATTTAAAAACAAAAACACCAAAACTCATTTTTGTCAGTAAAGAAAAAGTATAAAGACCCCCTCACCCCCTCCCAAAGATCAGATAAAGGTACTATTTTCAAATGGGTTGCCTAGTCTGATTGTGCTTTAACAATACCAACAGTATAAACCTTATGCATTAAACCCAGTTCCCATATATTTTAATTATCTACCCTGCCTGAAAGGGTAGGAAGCCAAAAGTTTGTATATGACTGGGGAGTATTTTTTGTGCAACTGCAACTGTCACCCTTATAAGTATGTGTCATTGTGCATAGTAAAGGACATTTTAATTGTAGGCAATTGTAGGTATTGCGCGAGTTCGACAAGCTCTAAATAACTGTGCCAAAATGACCATAACAAGTGGAATGTTAAGATAATGCAGTGAGAGAGGATATTTCCTTAATTCAGGCTGCCCAACTTGCACATCACTTCAGAGTAAATGGGTTGTTCAAAATCCATTGCAGTACACCTGAAACCTTCTCTGAGATACCTATTTTTTTCCAAACCAGCTTGACACCTGTTTGATTTCCTCTGTCAAGCAGAGAGAAGTTAACAACACATGCAAATTTACAGTTTGCAGCATAGCACCAGGTACAGAAGCCAAGCCCAGAAATCTGATACACTCCTATAGTGACTAATTAGAGTCCTTGTATTAACTGTTTGTAGGTAGTATGCAGCGTTGAACAATATGCCTACCGTGGCTTAGACAGATGCGTTTCAAATGACCAGATTCTGCAATTTTCATTATGCATGAGTTGTGAGGAATCCCACTGAAATGTAGATTTTTCTGGTATGACTAACGGTCAACAGTTTCCCTGCTGTCATTTCCCATATGGATATGTTTAGCCTTAGAAACCCTTAGTTAAGTATTGCCCTGATACCACACAGAAGCCCACCGACTTCTGTGGAAGTTCTGGTTATCTACTTAGACCAGGGTACAAGCTGACTACAGCCATCCCCCATCTAATTCTTCTTGGTCCTTTCCAAAATAGATTTTTTTTTTTTTAAATCACGGGCTCAAGTGGCTGGCAGAAGCGCTCAGTACCCCAAGACGGCCTCGGATTAGCTGGCAGGAATGTTTTAAGGCTCCCGTGTGCTTGTCATACCCATTGTTTCAGCTGACCCACAGGACATCTCCTTTGTTTCAGGGGCCCCGAAGCACAGCCACTGTCTACTCACGGACGTCATAAATGATCCACAACGCCTTTTCATGAACTGTTTTGTAGGGAGTATGCAGTGCTCAGCAAGATGCCACCCGCGGCTTAGGGAGATGCGTTGCAAGTGCTCGCATGACTAGCACCAGCTCGCTTGAACCCAACGTGCAACCGCGGGCTGGGGAAAGGGCCGGGGCAGCAGAACGGCGGCGCTGCCCGCAGCCGCGCTTGGCAGGCAGGGGCCAGCGGGGCGCCCAGAGCCCCCGGGGCAGGGCGGAGGGGAAGAGAGGGAGCGCAGGAGAGCCCCGGCCTGCCTTCCCCGCTGCGCCCCGAGCACCCAACTTGTGGGCGCGGCAGGGACGGGTCCCCCCGTGCCCGGGCGGGCGGTACCTGCTTGTCGAGCGCGGGGTCCCGGGCGCTAGCGGCCGCGGCGGCCCTGGGGGGGGGGGGGCCCTCCCC
>NW_005842602.1:293565-308826 GCF_000455745.1 Alligator sinensis
GCGCAAGACAAGGACGCGCCGTGTCCCACGGGCGCGGAGACCGCGTGTCCCCGGCCGCGGCCCCGCTCTCCCAGCCATCGGGGCTCCCGCTCCACCCGCCGGTCCGAGCAGCCTTTAAACGCCTCCCCCTCCGGAGCTGAAGACCGCAGCTGAGAGACTGAGCGCTAGCCGGAGGTTCCAAAGCTGCCTGCCCAAACGAGACCGCAGAGAATGGGAGAAATCAATGACCCCGGCCACAATGCGAGCGAAAGGCTGGGCAAGGAAGCAGGCTTCCTCAAGTGTCCCCTTGCCCAGACCTCCTGCTTGGAGCAAAGGCAGGGCACAGGCTGCACAAAGCAGTGGCTTTGGATCAGGCCCCGTGCACACCTCGACCTCGCAACCGCTCCTATCATTTCACTTCGGAAATATTCCTAGGGTGGCCGGAGGCACAGAGCAATGCCACACAGAAATACAAACCAGGACCCTACAGCCACAGGGGCAGGTGGCCCACTTGGATGAAGTGCTGGGCCACCTCCTGCAAAAAAAAAATAAGGCTTCATTTTATTTTTTTACCATTAGTTCAATGGGGGGGAGGGGGGAGCAGGGCAGGGGGTGCCCCCAATGATCGGATTTTCATGATGGCTCATAAAGGAACCAGCATCTCCTTCTACATTCTGTGTCATTTGTGTAAAACACAACAGCCATTTTAACTGTTCATGCAAGCACTTCCTCCAGCTACAAAAATTAAACTTTTAACTACATATTTTAAACATTCTCATTATTGGGTTTGAGCCTATACTGTTCTTTCAACTAGACTTGGATTCTAAATTATGGGGTGTGTGCAAAATACAACTTCAAATGATAACAGGTACAAAAAAGAGGTCTCAAAGGACCATTGTTTGATCTATTAAAAAATTAACTTTAAAATAGTTTAAAATACTACAAATACATCATTCCCCTGCAAGTTTTTGTGATTTTTACAATCATATTTCACTTCTAATGTTTTCTGTCATGCTCTTCACATAAACAGTCACAAAAACTACAAGGGAAATTGATTTTCCCCTTAACTGTACAGAAGTAAAGATGACAATATGTAAAGGACTGCCCAATGCGGAAAACAACCTAAAATACGTATCATTTGCCCACAGTTATAGCATCTCCAGGCAGAAGAGTAATGTCTAATGCCCTGATTGTGCAATGCAGAACAATAGCATTACACTACTAATATATGCCCACTGGCGTTCACAGTGTTCTTTTAAACTGTGGACAATGTGGCTATATACACAATTTCATATCCTTTACTTTGAGCATATGCCACCACCCCCAGCGAAGTTGTTTGTTTGCACAAGGAATATACAGTAAGTCACCAGGATTACTCTGCTCATGGAAAAACAAAACAAAACAAAAAAAACCACAGGCATCGGGTTTTTGGGACTGAGCCATTAGTTGGCAATGCACCTTTAATTTAGGTAGTCACTGACCAAGTCAGTGTTCAAGTAGTTCATGAAACCTGATGGAATATCATTTTCCTGGAAGTAAAAAAAAGACAAACAGTACAATTTAGTGTTAAATGTGGAAGTAAGTTATAATGAGAGATCATTTTCAAATATTTGGCTGTGGCTAACTAGTGCTTTCCAAAACAAATGGATCATATTTCATAGCCAAGTGTTACACTAACAGTACATCTTTCCCAAATAAACCATTTTTTTTTGTTTCAGTTCATGCAACATATACAACAGTAAACTCTTTGCATGAACCTGAACTTGATGACACAGCATCTTTACTTAGGAACCTTAGGTTTGCAGTCCCAAAATTATACCCATTTATTTAATTTCAACTACCAAATCAAGAGAATGACTACATTTTATCATCTAAATACACAGATGTTTTTCCCAAGTTGGAACTTGGACACTCTTTGCCTGCATAGCAAATCAGTAGGATTTAAGCAATTTTATGATCCTGTTCACCATATTGGCATTGTCTGACAAAGTAATACAAAGGCCTATTTTGTTAAATATGAGTAATGGCTTATAAATAATACTTTAACTTTCTTTATTATTGTAATTCTATCATTCTTATGAAAGCAACATCAAATATTTCATCTCTGTGAACATTTATAAAACATTTATTTAAATATATTAATGTTATACTTATCTCTTACCATTTATAAACAAATGGAATTTGCCAAGAAACCTGAGGACATCACACATCAAGTAGCTTCCAACTGGCTTGCAGGTATCTCTTGATATAACTTGAGGTGCTCCTATCCAGATCAGACTGTTACACTGATTTTTCCAGTCCTCTCAGGTAGAAATTCCATCAACCTAGACTCTCTTACAACTAATAACTTATAATTTACCTCATTGTGCATAATATCTCTTTATTTGTCCTTCTATAATTTCCAAATGCAGTGTCAGAAGACATGCTTTCTGAATGAACTATACCTGATGAACAATTTCAGATGCTTTTCAGATGTAGGTATTAAATATTTATATCATAGCACTACCTGGAAGACCCAGTTGAGACCAGGTCACCACTAAGCTAGGCATCATACAAATACATGGTAAGGTGTAGTTTTGTCTCAAAGAGCTTACCATCCAAGCAGGCAAGACAAACAGAGAGTGAAAACAGGTGAAAGAGCCTGCAGGAGGCCACAGGCAAAGCTGGAAACAGAACCCAGGTATTTTAAGTCTTGACTGACTACCCCATCTGCTGGACCATACAGTCTCCCAATTCTAATACTCCCTTTGCATTTTAATAAAATATTAGAGACATAGAAACCTTTGTCCATTAAAAATTAATACATATTTATGAAAATGCTTTTCAAATGATGGGCATCTAATGAAAAGGCTGAATGAGAGAACTGGAAAAGCTTTAGGCAGAATGCAAACTAAACAACCTGTTTGCAAAAGTGCTTCCATTTTTTTCTTTTAAAGTGGCACTGGAAATCCTCTCCCCACTTCCTCTTTCTCTCTAAGCATGGGTCTGAAATATTAATTGGGAACGAGGACACTTCTTATTTACACACAGCCAATAATCAGCCAATAATAAATCCTGGTTGTACCTGCTTCTGAATTTGGAAGGAATTAATTTTTTTAGTAGTTTGAATTGAGTGTTGGCTATTCTATTTTTTGAGAAGGGATGGTTGGTAGGAGGGAGGATAATACTACTGAAGATACTACCTTGAACTGGTCAAGCGAGTTCAGATCCAATATATATCTCTAATCAAGTGTTTTGTAATCTTCTAAACTATTTATGTTAGGTGTTTCAACCCTTTAAATTGTTTGCAGACTTTTGGTTTGCTTGCATTTAAAAATGACTTTAAGAATGACTTTGTGAATTTTAATTCCAGAGGATTTGTGGTCTTAAGACCAAATTCCTGACCCTTGTGGTCATTAAAGATCTCATGACACTTTTGCAACACTAGGCTTACTGGCAGGCATTGGTGTCCCAATCAAATTCCAGCTGGGAAAATTTCATTCTGCTTGCCTAAATTTATCTTCTATTTTCAACCATTTTTTATTATTTATTTTCTGTCCTAAACTGTTGCAATGGTGTAGTTAGCAGTGTGAAACAGCTGCTGCATTCAAGTCAGAGGCGGCTGCATTTATTCAGTGGGAGAAGTGATAACGTGTTGTGATTCTTTGGGATGAAATGACAATAAAAAAATTAAATGGGGGCTCCTGTTACTTTCAGAAGGGGACAGGATTTTAATTTAAAGTTATTTATAAACTATTCTGGAGGAAGTGAAAGTTGTGATTAATGCAATGGTTATCACATCGCTGATTAAAATGACAGAGAGTGGATATGCTGTCATTTTTATGCCTAGTTTATATCATTTTTGTCATATCCAGTTATATATTTGGAGGACTTTCTGTTAATTTCTCATTACATTGTTTGCAGTAAATCATTCTTTACCTCTAAGAGCCAAATTAGTATGGGGAGTATACATAATCTTATAAAACTGTTGGTTAACAGATGCAATTTATTTGGAAGAGTGGAAGGATTTATATTTATCTCACAATTAGAATACTGAAACAAATATTTCTAATATTACTCATGCAGGCCATTTTGCTGACATCAATGGCCTTCCCTTGTGAGCAAGAAGAGTAGATTTGGCCCACTTAATAAAAAAGTCATAACTTTCAACTATGATACAGTTGTCCTGTGATGCAGGTAGATTTATCAGTGATGCTACCTCATGTAATACAGGTATTATATTCTTCAAATCCCTTTAAAAATTGCTTGACAAGTTCAAATATTGAGGCACTTGATTCTATATTTTCCTTTTTATGTATATATAAATAAGCTCTGTGCTGACCAAACCTGACTAATAATGTCAATTGAGAAGATTCATCTTTATTTTAAACTAAATTTATATACATTTATATATTTTTGTGATTGTTTAAGAATTAATGGATAGCTTTAAGGCATAATGCTAAACAAGCCAAATAAATACGTCTCCCATTTTTTGTGCTGTTTGTTGCTCATCTGGCAAATGGCAGTGGATGTCCAGAACCCAGTTGGTCAGGTTTGCAATGAAGAAGAATCAGTGATGCAGAGGATATTGTAAATGTAATTACTACATGTATACATCAGTCCTTGAGAAGAGGTAGTCAAACAGCATGCAAGTAATCCTGCTGATTGGCCCTGGTGGCTCCGCCCCGATCACTAATTAGCCAAGAGGTCAATCATTCCTCTTCAGACAGCAAGGTTGCTGCAGCATTGCATCTGGCTTCTTAAAAGATGGAACTGAAACCCTTTAGCTTTCCTGACTGGCACTTTCACTGAGCTCAGCCTCTCAGTAGCACTCTCTCAAACCACATGCTCTGTGGCTGCAGAGATTACCGCGTTTTCCTTGTATTCCAGTAAACTTATATTTTTGGGGAGTTATTCTTCACAAAATTGCAGGAAACACCTTTTTCCATGGTGACTGCAGAAACAGACTTTTTTTTTTTTGGCAGTTTCTGTGAAAATTGCAAACCCACAATTTAAATAGGTCCGTAAATATAAGACGCATTCAATGGATTTTAACTAAACTCTGCTTTCACCACACAACCATTTTACAAACACCATATTTCTCAGGTTTCTCAGTGATTTCCGTGTTGTTGTAACTTGCATAAGGACACGCTGCTCAATATAAGAATGAATGACAGAGTTTGACCCCGAATTTGAAGTCAGTTCATTATTCTTTGTGTTATAGTTCTAGGAACAAGTCTAGTATATTAATTTAACAGCCAATTTTGAATAATGTATTCCCTTTTCTAATAAAGAAGATAACTCAATCCTAAAACTTAACACCAAACAAAATATAAAATAGTGTGTTCGCAAAACATTCCTGGAAGATAACTAAAATTAGTTCTTCGATTGCTCAAAACACTTCAGCCCATCATAATAAAGATTTAATAATTTTAAATACTTAGGTATTTCTCAAATTGTGAGTTGAAAGACAAATCTGACAACCTAACTCTTTAAGTGCAGTTCAGCAGAGGCTAAGCTTTTAATGCTGAATGTATCAGAAGGTACTTGGTAACTAGGGAAACAAATTTAGAATTAAGCAACCTATCAGGATAACATTTCACTAGTAGTCGTTTGTATTCAGTCTGAACTCAGCCTAAGTGCAAATTGTTTTTTTTATCTATTCTAAAATCCATAGTGCTAAATAATAAGAAAAAAAATAGAATGATTCTGTATAGCTGAGACACTTTTTTTTCCTGGAGAAAGTAAACCCCAAAGATCTGAAAAAGACTCAGGTGGCACAGTAGCTACCATCTGGAATGGTATGTTATAATGTTTATATGCTTTAATACTGATACAGAGAATGCTATCTGTTAAAAAGCCTGCAGATAGTTTGCCACAGGGGTACATAATCAATGGAAACTGATTTGATAAACTTTAAGTAACATTCCCCATGGTCACTTGGAAAGAAACCTGTAATGTATTATGCAACAAAGTTGCTTTCAGGAGTAGACCAACTACTGTTCAACATTACCTTTATAGCTAGGCGGTATTATATACTGGAAAAATACTTTTTTGGGGAATGGAATTTACTGGATTTCTCTTTAATAAAATCATACCTTGAAGAGTGCCTGAATGACATCAAGATCAATGGGAGTTTGAGTTCCTGAGTTTTTCTATGACCTTACTGTTTTTATTTTTTGTACTTATACAATATATTGAAAACTACATGCAACTTGGACTTAAAGGTGTGGTAAAAATGACCAGGAATAAAATATATAACTACAAAAATGGGTGGAGAGAAGGCACTGAGATTCCTCTTACTCTCATTCATTGTATTCTCACATATCTTCTATGTTCCATGTTTCAGTGCATTTGATTCTCATTTAACATCCTTTTCCAAATGATAGGAGACCAGTGAAAATAGTGGTAATATGGAACTTCTATGGAGAGGAAGGTGAAGAGTACAGGAGACAGTTCTCTCGAGAACTGGCAGAGGCCGCAAAATCATTCAGGGGACCTGAGTCAAAAGAAAAATTAAGAAAAATAAGCATTTTCAAAATAGTAACAAAAAGGTATGTGCAATAACTTTTTCTGTATGTTTTGCTTTGTTCAATTAACTACTTTTCAAACTGAATTCAAAACTGAATTGATTCCTTTCATAGAATGAGATATAGAATTAATGAACTGCTTACAATGAGCATTTTTGTGGTGCACATCAATACATGTTTGTTGAAGGCATAAATCCATTTTCCCCAAACCATAGCAGCAATCTGCTAATGCAGACACTATCATAGGTTATACTTTCATAGGTTCCTCTTGAATTGGATTATAGGAAAGTCAATATCAAAATAACTTGCCCATTTACATTTATTTAAAGAAAATTGGCTGCATCATGTTATAGTTAATGCCATTTTATATTAATTCTGTAGCTGAGTGTCCTTACCATTTTTTCTCCAAATGCAGAATTATTAGAAGAATCCTGAACTATATGTTGAATTTCTTAGACTATTCTGTTTGCTTGTATTAGTGATATTCTTGAAAAGTTTTAAAATGTTTAATATTTCTGAGGAGGCTAGTTTCTATGTTGGCTTGTGTTTGCACAGCCACAGGAGGAGGCAAAACAGATATTGTTCTTTAGCTTGTTTGTGGTCTTTTAATTTATTACTATAAGTTATGATGAAGGTGAATTTGTACTGAAACCATGCTAAACTGACATATAATTAATATATTAGAAAAAGATGTAATGACACAATCAGATGATATCTTAGACTGTTATTTAGCAAAGGAGTTATTGGCTTAGAATTGATACACATCTGAACTCATTAAAGGTTGGCTTTACAGGCTTCAGGAACCATATTTTATCCAGATTGCATCTAAAATAAAACTTTGTAAGAAATAGTTTTATTGTCCAGTGTGATTTTTTTTTATTTAAAAAAAGATATCATGTAAAAATGTCTCACTTTTAATGAAGCAAAAATCTGAAAAAAAATGGTTTAAATCTGGGTAGGGACTCAACCTCTGGCCTGCTGGATGATTTTGTACATATCACCTCAACTCTATCTGTTAACTGGGGATAGTAGCATTTATCTCCTTTTTAAAGTACTTTGAAATCTATTGATGAAAATCATTTTATAAAAGGTACTATTATTCAGCAGCATAGCAATGCCACAAGGTGCAAGGGGGCACAGAGGCAGCAGCAACTTCCAGTTGCCAGTGCTGCAGCAGTCAGTTTTTTTCATCACCCTGCTCTTCCCAAGTCTGTGTCTGGGGAAGTTTCCCCTATCACCTAGGGTGACCACCCATCCCTAATTGGGCAGGATAGTCCCAAAATATGACCTGGTCCCAGGCTGAATGACTCCAGAATAGCACTTGTCTGGGGTTCCCAGTATCATACAAGGATCTGGGTTTTCCATTTGCTGTGGTAAAATGCAGAAAATGGTAGGTTTCTCCTTGCAGGCTGGCAGAGTTCCTGTGTCCCACTCCTCTCCCATGTTAGATTCCATGTGGGCAGGAATACAGCCCCAGGTAGTAGTAGAAAGCAGCTCCCTGCAAGTAAGTCTATGGTGAGGGAGGGGACATAGGGCAGGCAGATTGAGAACCTCATGGTGAAAGAGGGAGTGGAGCAGGAGCTAGAGCTTGGGGCACTACCCAGCTGGGGTGGTGCATGAAACTCAGAGCTGGGGCAGGAATACACAGCCACAGGGCCTGATCAGGGGGTGGAATGAAGCCACGGGCATCATGTCTAGGCTGTGGCAAAGGGGCTGGCTCCCACCACTGCACACATTCCTGGGGATGGAGTCATAGGGGGGAATGTGACCCTTAAGATTTGTGTGCAGGGTTGGTCCAGGAATAACCCTGCAACCCTGCTGTGACCCTTGGTCGTCAAGAGTGACTACAGGGCTCTGGGGGCTTGGCTCAAGGGGTCAGGGGTGCAGGTAATCTTTTCCCCTGTGCTCCCAGTTGCAGGCCATGGATGTAGGAGGGAAGGATGCGTCGAAATGAACTGATGATTCAGGCGGTGGTGCTACTAAGAGGCCTTTGGTTTCTTTGACCACAGTGCGCACTTCAGGGAGAGAGGACTCCTGGGAAGGGACGGCATCCACCGCACATGGAGGGGTAAGTCCCTGTTCTCAGCTAGGATGGCCAATCTTCTAGATAGGGCTTTAAGCTAAGATCACTGGGGAATAGGGAAACCCTGACTGGGGCATGCCCAGGGACCAGCACACAAAAAAGCTCTAAATTTGGGGACATTAGGAGTGCCACTCTTGCAAGAACTGAGCGAATGGTTCTCCCTCAGCATGACAGGAAATCAAGGGTCTTGACTGAAGGACTCAGGTGCCTGTACACTAATGGTGAGAGAGACCTAACTGTAGGTGCATACTACAGACCACCAAACCGGGGGGGGAGTTCGAGGAGCTCAATCTGCAATTCTCTCGAGAACTGGCAGAGGCCGCGTGCGCATGGGACATGGTCATCATGGGTGACTTCAATTACCCAGACATCTCTTGGGAGGAACACTCAGCTAGGTTAGATCAGTCGCGTTGCTTCCTGACCTGTATCAAAGAGTTCTACCTGACTCAGGAAGTGCACAGGCCAACCAGAGGTAACACTGTCATGGACTTGGTTTTGGCCAAAGGAGGCAATCTGGTGAGCAACTTGACTATAGAGGGTAGCCTGGGCAACAGCGACCATAAAACCATCACGTTCACTGTCCATTGCAAGGCAGGCAAATCAGCTAACACGGTTGAAGTTTTGGACTTCAAAACTGTGGACTTCAAAACTGTGTGTGAATTTCAACACTCTCAGGGCAATAGTAAGGCAAGCACTGTGGGACCAGGGACTGAAGGTGAAAGAAGTGCATGAAGAGTGATCATTCCTCAAGGACATGAACCTCAAAGCACAAAAGAAGTCCATTCCTATGTGGAGTAAAGGTAGCAGAAGGGCTGGTAAGCCCTCTTGGCTTAATAGGGATATCATGGTCCTCTTGAAAAAGAAGAGGCATACAAACAATGGAAGCTTGGGACAGTCCCCAAGGAGGACTATACAACAACAGCCAACACTTGTATGGAGCAGAGTAGAAAGGCTAAGGTGGCGACTGCATTTAAACTAGCAATGGGAATCAAGGACAAAAGAAGTCCTTCTTTAGGAAAAGGAGGAAAACAATGGAAGTTTGGGGCCACTGCTTAACAACTCAGGACAGCTGGCTACTGACAGTCGGGAGAAACCTGAACTCCTGAATGACTACTTTGCTTCAGTATTTAACTGGACTAAGGGGGAAATCATACTAGATAAGGTTCAGAATGGCACGGTTGGAATGACCGCCTTCCTACTGCTGACTTTGAGCTGGTGCATGATCAGTTAGAAAAGTTAAACATTTATAAGTCAGCAGGACCGAATGAACTTCATCTGCGAGTGCTGAAGGAGATGGTCAGAGTCATCATGGGACCTCTGGCAAAATGCTTCCAAAACTTGTGGTTCTCGGGGGAGGTCCCTGAAGACTGGAAGAAGGCCAATGTTGTGCCCATCTTCAAGAAGGTGGGGAGAGGGGACCCAGGCAACTATAGGCCAATTAGCCTAACTTCTATCCCAGGGCAAATCCTGGAAACATTAATTAAGGAGTCTATATGCGATAGGCTTGCAGAAGGTAGGATTCTGAATGACAGCCAGCATGGCTTCATCACCAACAGGTCTTGTCTTACCAATCTCATCTCCTTCTATAACTAGGTAACTCGCCACCTTGATAAGAGAGAGAAGGTCAACATTGTATACCTAGACTTCCAAAAGGCCTTTAATCTGGTATCCCAGGATGTTCTCATGGGAAAATTAGAGGATTGTGGGCTTAAGTGCTTGACAGTCAGGTGGGTAGGAAGCTGGCTGCAGGGTAGGACCCAAAGAGTTCTAATGAACAGATTTGTGTCATCCTGATGAGAAGTGGCCAGTGGTGTCCCTCAAGGGTCCATGCTTGGTCCAATGCCTTTCAACATCTTTATCAATGATTTGGATGTGAGGGTGAAGAGCTCACTGGCCAAGTTCACGGATGACACCATAGGGGAGCATGGTCACGCTTGAAAATAGACTGCAGATACAGGTGGACCTAGACAGGCTGACAAGTTGGGCAGATCAGAACCAGACTAAGTTCAACATTAAGAAGTGCAAAGTGCTCCATCTGGAGACGAACAATCCCCAACACACTTACAGGCTAGGTGGCACCAAACTGACTAGCACCATGACTGAAAGTGGTCTAGGGGTAATAATATACCATAGTATGAACATGAGCCATCAGTCTGATGCTGCAGCCAGCAGGGCAAACAATACTCTGGTGTGCATCAACTGATGCATCTCAAGCAAAACCAAGGAAGTGATTCTTTCACTTTACTCAGCATTGGTGAGACCACAGCTGGAGTACTGCATCCAGTTCTGGGTGCCACACTTCAACAAGGACATGGAAAAGCTTGAGAGAGTCCAGAGAAGAGCCACCTGTATGATCAGAGACTTTCAAGTCAAACCATGCAAGGAAAGGCTGAGGGACTTGGGTCTCTTCAGTTTAAAAAAGAGAAGGCTTAGAGGGGACTTGGTAACAGCTTACTGTTGTATCACGGGAATACATCAAGGGCTCGGCAAACAACTGTTCACCAGGGCACCACTGGGGAGAGTCAGGAGTAATGGCCACAAACTTCTGGAAGACTATTTCAGGCTTAACACTAGGAAAAACTTCTTCACAGTCAGGGTATCCAGACTGTGAAATAAGCTCCTTCCAGAGGTGGTGCAATCACCTACCCTGGAAATCTTCAAGAGGAGACTGGATGGTCACGTCACTGGGGTCACTTGACCCCAGTTGTCTTTCCTGCCTAGTGCAGTGGGGCTGGACCTGATGATCTTGTGATGTCCCTTCCAGCCCCTTACAATCTATGAACCTATACAGGCTGCCTGCTGCTATTTTTCACTTCCTGTTGCAATTATTATATATAATTAGTTTGATCACCCTGTAAAACTGAAAAAGTTTTCTTCTAGAGGGTGTCTTTTATGTTTCTTGTTATTCATCTGTAATGCAAGTTGACAGGCACTATAATTGCAAGAAGGAAAATTAGAGGTCTGGATTATAGGTTGCTTTCTTGGGAGACGTAGGATTTACTGAAAATGTTTTGATTGAGGAGCTAAAGCTCAAGAGTTTCCCAGGTTAGAGGTTAGAGCTGAGGAAGGCCCAGAGGAAAAGCATAGCCATCTTGGTTGTATTAAATGCGGAGCTTATAAGGACTGTGGGCATAACTCACATTCCTTGTTTTCTGTCATTATTCATATAGAGATAGTTTTCCAATATTTTTCCAGAAAATCTTTTTAAAATATTTATACTGAGGAGACTGAATGGCTCATGGAATAAGTAATGGGATACAGAGCCTCATATATCCAGGGTATCAGCTCAAGTTCAGCCAAATTCTACTCGAATTCACAGAATTTATACTGGAGTATGCAAGAACAGATTTTCTTTATATTACTATATGATATCTAGTCAGAGCTTGTGTGAAGTGAGTCAGTGATCTCACTCCAGATCATAGTAGACATAAATCTAACATATTTGATGTCTTTATTTGAAATGTAAAAAAACAAGTAAAAAATAGAACAGGCTACAGCGACATGATGTATCTATTGAGCATGTAGGCGTTTTCCTCTGGTGGGGACCCCAAGCAAAAGGCAAGTCATCTTACTCTATCCTGTGGGGAATCCTCCTGGAATGAACAAAGTTGGGCTGGTACCAGGAAATAAAATTAGCTTCTCACTGGCCCTACTGAAGTGAATCTAGTCCTGTGTCTCTAAGCTTTATTCATAACAATTTATTTGATGACACACTCCTTAAAAGGACAGAAGGATTAGAGCTCCTTGAAAAAAGTTAAGAAGTTGCCCATTGATTTTTCTATTCCTGTCTTTAGTTGTGGAATTTAGTCTTTCATTGTGTTCATACAAGTGAGAGTGCATCAGCTCATGAGAATTTCACTACATTCTGTGATATCAGCATACATCTAAGTTTATTATGATGATACACACAATCATGTTTGTGTGTGGTCTTGATATTCAAAAGAAAACTTTTTTAATATATTAGGAATATATGATGACTATTTTTATGATCCCTAAAATTCCTATTCTCTCCTCTTCCAAATACTTACTTTTTCTGTGACACCTAAAAAAACACCTTGCCATCTGATCCCACAGCTGTCAGGTATGGCTGTTGTGTAGTTATTAACTAAAAATGTACATGACAGACAGAAGACATGTATATAATATATATTAGATGGAATGTTTTCATTATAACCTTCCCACCTTTTGTATGCTGCTTGCCTACTTGGATTGCAAAGTCTACCGAATAGAGTGTAGCACATTGTCAGCCTTACTGGAATTCAGCTTATAAATAATAATGTATATTTTGAATGTATATGTGTCATAACAGCTGCTAAACAGCACTAAGATAATTTAGAAACAGGACAAGAAGCCCTGCTGTGCTGCACTGTCCCATTCCTGAGCTGGTTAGATAGCGGAAGCTGGTGCATGAAGAGGGAACCCCTTTGCTCTGGCTGCTGCAACCAAAGCAGAGAGGCAGCAGTATTGGCTGGGTGGGCCTGGGGGCCACATGTAAACTCTCTCAGGCCACATTCAGCTTGTGGGCTGACAGGTGAACAACCGTATATTAAAGTGTTAGTGTACTGGTCTCACTGGGTGCCTTACACAAGCATAGCGCCTGCTCCAACATGCTATAGTTACAGCATGTTGGAGCAGACTTAATTAATCGAGTCTAATTACCACACTGCAGAAGCCTCACACATCTTGTGTATTAGCTTTCCCATGCTTCAAATTGGCAGCTGGGGCACTTGAACTAAAGCTCATCAAACTAAAGCACTTAGTTCAAGTGCCCCCACCACCATTTTGAAGCTCAGGGATGCTGATACACAAGACGCTGTGGCACTTTAATTAGCATGACTCTTGGAGCCACTTTAGTGAAAGTGCTGTTCCTCCACCCCTGGAGCATGTGTAAAAGTGCCCAACTAAGATTTTTGAATTTTGATGGAGTGAAGGAGGTTGTTCTTGTATTCTTTGACGTGTGTGTGTGTGTGTGTGTGTGTGTGTGTGTGTGTGTGTGTGTCTGGTCCAGCAATAAAACACATCATAGTGAAAACATTCAATAAATCTAAAGAGTTGTCGATGTACCCTTTATTCTTCCTGGTCTGAAAAACGCTTTCCATAGTCATTGCTCATTAATCCACCCAAGAAAAAAAAAAAAGAATCTACACGCAGATTTTCTGCTGTGTTCATTGTTGTTTTCCTGGCAAAACTGAATGAAAAATTAGCTTCCCTAACATTAAGAACTTCAGTTTATTTCCCAACATATTTTCCATTATAATCAATTATGTTAAAAGTGTATGATGAAAGCAAAGCTTATAGAAATTGAAATCAGTTTCTAATTTTTGCAGGAAGGAAAATGGAACTTGATGGGAGATAGATACCGTGAATTTGGGGCAGTGTGAATTCCATAATGTAATAAAGTATGCCTCTCAAACAAAATAAGGAGAAATAATTTCCCCTCCACCCAAATGAATGAATCATTAGATCATATTTTTTAAGTTTATGGGCACATCCACACATGCAGGCAGATGTGCTTGCAGCAGCTCAAATAGAAGCAGCACAAATTTGAGCCGGGGCTTTTTGCCTCAGTGCACGTGCCCAAATATGAACTTTAGTGTAGGGCAAATTGTGCCGCTTGGGGCAAAATAAACCTGCCCTGCTTCTCCCAGATCTTCAGCCAGGGGGACCTGGAGCCCCGGGGCCAGCACCTTTGCTGGCCCCAGCAATGTAAAAGCCTGCCTTCTGCTGGCCCCAGCAGTATAAAAAGCTGCCCTGGCAAGCAGCTCAGGGCTACTTGTTCTCCAGATCTTTTGAGGCCCAGGCACTTGGTATCTGGGGACACTAGCCCCTCGTGGGAACTGGATTGTTGAAGCAGCATCCCAAATTCACCCTTTAAAAATACCCCGAAGTCCATGTTCCTCCATAGTTAGAACAAAAAACCAAGAGAGAGGGAGAGATCAGGTGGGCCATGTTTTATTGCTATATTTACAATGTTAAAGCAATTTGGAAGCCTACGAGTGTCACTATCATCATAATAAAGTAGATTCTGAATAGCTATATCTTTTGATGTTTGCTTTTGGTTTTCTTATCACATGATGGGTGTCTGATGGGGGGAGGTATGGTTTGCAGGAGAGGGGTGGGAAGGGGTGGGGGGGATATGGAGGGATGGGGGTCAATGTGTGGGTAAGTGTAGGGAGGGGACTGTGTGGGGATGGGCTGCTTAGGAGGGATGGGTCCCCTGCCCCGCATGGGGCAGTGGGGCTCGGCCCCAGCCACCTGGGACCCATACTGCCACTGCTGCAGCCACATCACATGGGTATGGTCCAGCCTGGCAGGGTGCCGCATGATGGTGCCCACTCAGGCATCTGGGGCCACTGTGGCTGTCACCTGGGGCTGCACGCCACTTGGCCTTGTCACAACCCAAAGTTGTGGGGTTTTTTGTTTGTGTGTGCTTCGGCATCGCTAAATTGTGTTCCCGCTAAATTGCAGCTCTTTTGCACGGTGGAGTGTTCTGTTGCAATTAAGAACCCACGTGCAGGAGTTTTTTCCCGCCAGTTTTGTAGCCTTCTTTGCATGGTGCATTTCTTTTGCATTATAGTGATGCACGGTACAAAGGAGTTCCCGCCATTTGTATTAAGGTTTCCGCCACATTATTGGCCAATCTTAATATAGGCACACGTGGCAGCTAGCTATTGGCTTTTTTGGCGGACA
>NW_005842602.1:309217-312521 GCF_000455745.1 Alligator sinensis
GTCCGTGACTAATTCTAGCTCGCCACCGGTCCTCTCCGACCCCGCGTGCCCAGGCTGCTGGCCACAGCCTGTGCGCGCAAAGACGGGCCCGGCTCGCCCCCGAGATCGGGAGCCGGCCAGCACAGGCCTGAGCAGCCCTGAGCTGCCTGACAGCCTGGGGTGCCCTGCCAGGCCAGGTTGCACCCACTCAATGCAGCAGCGGCAGCACAGGTGCCAGATGGCTGGGGCTGATCCCTGCACCACATTGCAGGGTTGTGCCATGAAGCCCCGAGTAGCCATGATGGTCACTGCTGCAGCCAGTGAGTGCAGACTGTGCGGGAGACAAGATGGGAAAGTGATCAGGGAGCTGGGGGAATGAGGGAGAAGCTGGGGAGAGAGGAGGGAGCTGGGGGAGAGAGCAGGGAAGCTGGGGCCAAGTGGATCCCTCATGGTCCCAACCTCTATTTACCCGGCACGGAGCCTGGGTCCAGGTCGCTGCAGCTTGCACCACTTCTTCCCCTGCATAGGCAGGCAGCATGCTTCAGCACTGCCCCACATTTTCCCTCCGGGGTATTTTTTGATACCTGGTTCTCCAGGTATCAAATTTTGAGCCCATGCTGCAAATTTGCAGTGCAGGGAACATTTTTTTGTTCCCAGCATGCATCTTGCAGCGTCTCAAAGTTCATGCTCATCTGGACACCCCTATGAGTGCAAAATAAATGTAGGCACTCCAAGTACTTTCTTATCAAGGATCAAATGGACCTGGAGAAAAATTATTCCTTCCTGTGCACATTTCAGTGTGTATTAGTAGGACAGTAGCTGAGGAAGCGTAGTGTGATACCCCAAAAGCTTATCCATATCTATACCAACTATACAGTTGGGCCATGTAACAGGCTGGCCTTTCAGGGCCGGGTCTCAGTGGCGGCTGCCTGCCTGTTGTAGGCTAAACTCCCGCCTCACTTGTCAGCCACGCCTTAATGAAAATAATATGAATGTTACTTTTAAGGTGGGAGGCTGCCCATTGTTCGACCTCTTGATATCAAGGATCTAAATACATGCTCTGACCTCCCCTTACATGCATCCTATGCCTCACAGCTGTTTCTATGTCCCATCCAGTATTTCCATGTTGTCAGTTCCAGTATTTCTGTCACATCCGGTATTTCCATATTGTCCCATCCAATATATCTATTTCCCCAAGTCAGTGTGGGTCTGCCCCTCACTAGGGCCACTCATCGTTACCGCTCTCAACTGGGCCGCTTCACACTCCCTTGGCCCCTCACTGGGCCGCTGGGGTCTTCTATCCTGTGTGGCTCAGGTGGTTGCTGCCATGCCTGGCCTCACTACACTGGGCTCAGGTCTGGGCTTGCCTGGCCCAGGTCTCCTCCCTTGTCAGTAACCTGGCCATAGGCAGGTTTTCAGGCACCCCTCTTCACCTTTCACCAGAGTGGTAACTGGCCTGGCATATCTGCAGAACTGTTCTACCACAAACAGCCCCACCAGACCACCCATCCCCAGGCAGGGTGCAGTTTTAGGTCAAGCCCAGGACCAGGAGTCTCCAAACCATCCCCATAGCTCCTGCCCTTACCTCCAAGATGTCACAGGAGCAGCTCAGCCTAATGTTTCCTCCTGGCCTGCTCAGCACAGACTGCTCCTTCTCTCTCTGAGGGCCTGGGTTAAAATTGAGGCTGCTCCACCCCCCCAGAAAATCCCACGGTCCTCCTAGGGTCATGCACCCACCTGCCAGCTGCTCCACTGCCAACTAGGAACCTTAAAATGGCAGGCACTGCAGGTGCCCTGCCACAGGCTGATAAATTATATCACCCACAAGAATTCTTGCTTTTCTCATATCTCCTGAATCACAGCAACAAGATCACCCCAACACTGCCAGATAGATTAAGGTCCGTTTCAGAATTGCAGCGCAAATTCTCACTTAGATATCTGTTCCACACCCCCAGTGAAGAGTGTGATGAGGTTGACAGGGTTATTTAAGCCATGAAAATAAGCTTTTGTTAGTAATTTGTGTGTGGCAAGGATTTTCTGTTTCTGCTTTTAGTGAAAAAATGTAGTTGACACCACTATGGAACGCTCTTACTTTAATAAAAGGAACCAGGACTCGTATTAGAGGTGATCTCTTTTATTAGACCAACTAGATTTTTGCAAAAAAATGTCTTCAATTGCAGGCTTTAGGGCACAAACACACTTCTTTAGGCATAGGAGAAAAGATTGTAAATGTTTTCCTGGGTAGAAATGAAAGTTCATATTTCATAGGAGAGTTGAAGGTGTGGTAAGATCTCCTGTTTGGAACAGTTCATTTTATGCAGATTAGGCTCAGAGAAAAATTGGAATAGTCCATTTACCTCAAAGTTGCTTGATGGTAAGCAGGACGTAGTCTTATTTCCTTCTGGTTATGGTGTTTCATATTTCACAGAGGAGTAAAAAGATGGAATGCTCTTCTTACTTTGATAAAATCTGGGTCAGGTTTAGTGACAAATAATTCAAGAATTTAGGGTGAGTTGCTATTTGAAGACATGCAATCTGGGGGAAGGCAGAAACTTAGAGCCTGTGTTGACGTCCCCTTTGGATTCACAAGGACAAAGAGAGAGGGCCTGCACAACCAATAAGAAGTGGAAATGTAGGGGCATCAATTTCATATTTCTTCTTACCTTGAAGACCTACAGATCGGTGGTCACCTGGGGGACAGTGATCACCAAATAATAGAATTCACCATAAGACGTCGAGTGGGTAAGGTAACTAGTAGGGTGAAAGTGCTAGACTTTAGGAAAGCTGATTTCAATTAACTCAGGCGATTAGTCAAGGACACACTGCAGAGTAGGAGTTTTGAAGAGATGGGAGCCCAGGAAGGGTGGCTGCGCCTTAAGAAAATGATCCTTCGGGCACAGAGGAAGATGATCCCGATGCAAGGAAAAAGAGGGAAAGGGGCCAGAAAGCTTCCCTGGCTGACCAGAGAAATCCAGAGCAGCCTACGGGCTAAAAGGGGAGCATATAAAAAGTGGAAACAGGGAGAGATTACCAAAGAGGAGTATACCTCCTCTGCTCGTGCTTGTAGGGAGGCAGTTAGACAGGCCAAAGCTACCATGGAGCTGAGGATGGCATCCCAAGTTAAGGATAACAAAAAATTGTTTTTCAGCTATATAGGGAGTAAGAGGAAGGCCCAGGGTGGAATAGGACCCCTACTAAATGGGCAGAAGCAATTGGTGATGGACAGGGGGGACAAGGCTGAACTCCTCAACAAGTTCTTTGCCTCTGTGTTCCTAAGTGAGGGGCAAGACAAGTCTCTCACTGGGATTGTAGAGAGGCAGCAGCA
>NW_005842602.1:313245-313535 GCF_000455745.1 Alligator sinensis
GAACAGAAGCGGAAAGGGATCTTGGAGTCCTAGTGGACTCCAAGATGGACATGAGTCATCAGTGTGACGAAGCCATCAGAAAAGCTAATGGCACTTTATCGTGCATCAGCAGATGCATGACGAACAGATCCAAGGAGGTGATACTTCCCCTCTATCAGGCGCTGGTCAGACCGCAGTTGGAATACTGCGTGCAATTCTGGGTGCCACACTTCAAGAGAGATGTGGCTAACCTGGAGAGGGTCCAGAGAAGGGCCACTCGTATGGTTAAGGGCTTGCAGGCCAAGCTCTAC
>NW_005842602.1:313563-317211 GCF_000455745.1 Alligator sinensis
TTTATTCACCAAGGCACCCCCGGGGGTTACAAGAAATAATGGCCACAAGCTAGCAGAGAGCAGATTTACACTAGACATTAGGAAGAACTTCTTCACAGTTCGAGTGGCCAAGATCTGGAATGGGCTCCCAAGGGAGGTGGTGCTCTCCCCTACCCTGGGGGTCTTCAAGAGGAGGTTGGATATGCATCTAACTGGGGTCATCTAGACCCAGCACACTTTCCTGCCTATGCAGGGGGTCGGACTCGATGATCTATTGAGGTCCCTTCCGACCCTAGCATCTATGAATCTATGAAATTCCACAAAGAGGCTGGCTTTACTGCAGAAGACAGTGATTAGTTTGCTAGAGACTTCATAGTTCAGCACAATGATAAAGTAACTACCAATGTTCCTCACAGTAATGTGACCACAACAAAACTTGTTGCAATCAAGGGAAGAGGAGAGGGATATCAAACTACTGAAACACTGTGAACAATGTTCCCCCTAAGGTGTAGCGTTCCATGAGTGCACCGCTTTGGTCCTGCCTCCCCCTTTCAGTGCGCGCTGCTTCAGAAACCACAGGTGCCTGAGGGGCACCCTGCATAGAGTCCTATAAGGCTCAGGGACCCTGGGACTGTAGTGAAGAATGATCAACCCTGTCTGGGGTCAGGGACCCCAGGGGACTGGGATGGATGGAGAGGAGCCTTGCCTGGGCCAGCAACCCCAGGGGACCAGGGGGAACAGGGTGGACCAGGGTGGAACAGGGCCAGGGGCCTGGAACCCAAAGGGGCTGCTATGCTCCACATGAGGCTGAGCCCAGCCCATCCCCCCTGGGACAGTGTGATATCCTGCCACACTCACCAGCACGAGGGCATCGGCCCCAGCCAGTGTGCACAGCTTCCAGGCAGGGCAGCTGCCACTGCTGCAGGCTGTAGCTAGATCCTGCACCAGCCCTCAGCCCAGTCCAGCCCCCACCTCACCTTGCGGAGCAAAGAGGCATATGGCATCGGGGCTGGGGAGCAGAGCAATTCCCTGTAGCCAGTGGAGCAGTTTCCTGGAGCCAGCCCCAGCCCCTGCCTTTGCCTTGCCTCATCTTGGGGAGCGAGGAGGCACATGGCGAGGAGGCACTCTGCCCCAGCTCCAGCCCCTGCGCTGCTCAGCTGCTGCCTGAGCTTACCCCTGGTAAGTGTCCTGCACTGGCCCCGGTGCCTCCACCACGCTCTGCACCCAGCTCCTCTCCGGGAAGCCTCTGCCCAGCTCCTGTCCGGGTGGGTGCATGGCATTAATAAGTCAGTGCACGGCAAAATTTAAAATTGTGCACAGCTGCGCACGCATGCACCTTGGAGGGAACCTTGACTGCGAAACCATGAGAATCAAAATTATGGAACCGCTGCAGACTTGTGATTTATTTTCTCTCATTTTGGAGAGGCTACCTGTTTTTGTTGTGTTTTTTTAGGATTTGTATCATTCTGAAGAACTCAGCTAAACATACTGAAAAGTATTAATGCTATAAACACAGTCCCATTTCAGTCCAAGAATAACATTTTAATGGCCAAAAAGATTAAAAATAAAATTTTAATGTTCAAAAAGATTAAAAAAGAAGGGATGAAAAAGCAAGAATCCTGTTTGTTTAAGTAGGTTCACACACCCACATCCACATCAGTCACATGTAGGCTGGGTTGGCTGTAGTGCTCACTGATCTAAAATCCCTTGCTGAGGTTACTTGGATTATGATGAATGACTATTGCTTGAGATTCAGTGAGACACTTTACATCAGACTGGACTATGTTACTCTTTTGCTATGGCTAGACATTAGACCTGAGCTGGATCCTCCATTGAAATCCTTCCTCCTCTTTGTGGGCAGTCTGCAGTCAGCATTGTCAACTGGCTATTGGCAGCTTGGCCCAAAAAGGAAAAATAGGACAGGATTACTGCTTCCATCTCCTGGGAAGCTAGGCTAAGTAACTTTTACTTACTTCCCCAAATCCCCAAATCTGGCAATCCAGGATGCCCCATGTTCTCTGGCATTAGCACCATCATGGAGGGTGTTTCTGACTATGTTGACTCTCTTCTAATTCCCATACGCCATTGGAGCTGCCAGCTATTGAAAGACACCATAAATTTCTTATAGAAACTGGGGTCCACTGACAAGTTTCCAGCAAATGCCATATTAGCTACCATGGATGCCACATTTCTGTACACCAACATCCCTCAGAAGGATGGATTACCAGCCATAAAGAGCATGATCCATGACAAAAAAACTGATTCTGTTTCCATTAAGCTCTCCAGCTTTGTCCTTGCACACAACTATTTCAGGTTTGGGGACTCCCTATACCTAAAAACAAACTGCACTACTATGTGACACTCCAGTATGCCAACATATTTATGACAGACGGTATCAGGGACTCAGACAGGAGCCCTATTACTTGGGATAGCTCTGGGAGGAGTGACCCCTGAATGCCCCCTGCCAGGTGGAGAGGTTTTCACACCTGGGGGAAGATTAGTTAATTAGCCCGCGAAAACCGGAGCCAAAACCGGCAGCGGGACATTTACTTATTGCCTTCGGGCACTGGAGGACAAACGCGGGGGGTAATCGAGAACCCAGGGGGACGGAGAAAGCGGGAAAAGATTCCTACTTGTGATCCCGGAGAGCACCGGGAGCTGGAGACCAGGTCAGACACAGGACGGGCGACGGTCTGGGGGACTGGACCGCATGCGGCGAGTGCGGGAAAGCACCGAGGCACCAGGGAGCCGCTCTGCCCTGAGCCTCATGAGAGACTGCGTCTCCGCGACAACTCGGATGAGACGGGAATCGGGACAAGTCTCCGGCCCTGTCAGAGCCGCGTCTGTAAGACGATAGCAGGACGAACAGCGAGAGCAGCAGGGGGCTGCTCCAGGCACAAGCCGCAGGCGGAGAACAAAGGACGCGGAGAAGCGCCCCGCTAATGAAGTAACTGGCAGTGGATGCAATTTAGTTACAAAGTATCTTTCAAGTAAGAAACCAGAGTTTTCCCCTTATCTGTAACTCAGAATGGCCTCGCCAATGAAGGAATTGGCGAGGTTCTTGTGATCGTACCTGTTATTGCGGAAAATAAACCCTTACTTGAGCGTTTAACACCGGCGTGGCACTTACCAATCAAAACATCAAAGTCCACTGATCTCCATTTTTTGTCCTATTCAATCCAAGTCGTGGCAGGTGAGCGCAAGAGGGGAGAAGAGGCTAAAACACCCTACATGCTCACAAAGTGGTGCACTGGCTGGGAAAGGGGACGACTAGCTTGAAGTTTTTTTTACTCTGAGCTGTCCCTCTCATCACCCTAGTATACTTCAGATACATCAATGATACCTTCATAATATGAACACATGGGAAGAAATCTTTGGAGAAATTTCACCAAGACATGAATAACTTCCACCCCTCTATCAAAGTAACTCTGGAATAGAACACGCAGCAAATTCATTTCCTAGACACTACAGTCAAGGTTTACAGCAGCCACATCACTACCACATGTATCAGGAACCCACCAACCAGCACAGCAGTGGTAACACACAGGGGGTGCAAGAGGGTGTACATGCACCCCCTGAGAGCGCTAGTGCACCTTGTCAGGCCACGCTCCCTGTTTAGATGACAGGCAGGAGGGCAGGCAGGAGCACCAGTGTCCCCCCTGCAAGGGG
>NW_005842602.1:317242-333170 GCF_000455745.1 Alligator sinensis
CGTCAGCTGGGGAGCAGTAATGCCAGCAAAAGCAGCTGTGCCGCTTCTGGAAGTGGCCGCAGGACTTCCAGAAGTGGCACGGACGCTTTTTGGTGAGTGCGATTAGCCACCGGGGGCAGGCTCCCCCCCCCACCCGTCAGTGAAATTGGCTGCCGGGGGACCTCCCTCCCCAGTCACTGACTGGTGTCGGGGGAGCACTTGCCGCCCCCCACCACTCGAGAGACGCCAGTCGCCTATGCAGCACAGCTACCTTCATACTACCATCTTTCATCCTAAGCACTCCACTAGATCCATCAACTACAGACAAGCTCTATGTTACAGCTGGATCTGCGCTGACCCCACAGACTCAGATGAATACCTTAAGGATCTAGAGAAGGGAATCCTACACTTACAGTACAATCCCAAAACTGTAGCCACTGAAATCAACAAAGCAAGACTCAGGCCTTGCTCCAACCTGCTACAATACCAGCCCTGGGACAAGGACAACAGAATTCCTCTGGTTGTCACCTAAAGATGCATCATTAATGACCTCCAACCCCTTCTGTAAAAGGATGACCATTTCAAGGTAGCCTTTGGGAACAAACCTGGCCTGGCTTACAGACAGCCCCCCAACCACAAACAGCATCTCTCAAACAGACTAACAAACTCCCATCCTTACTGAAGCACCAGGCCATGCAATGAACATAAATCCTTGTGGTGTTACCACTTCACTACAGACTACATCATCACTGGATCTAACTGCAAGGAGTACAACATCCAAGGTTTGTTCACCTGCAATTCTACCAATGTCATATATGCTATCACCTGCTTATACTGCCCCTCTGCTGTTTACTTCAGACAGAAAGGGTGATCTCTAGATGTAAGAATGAATGAGCAAACATCCATCTGACATCAGCTGCAGAAAGACACAATAGCCTATGGCAGAACATGTCAGCCTCCCTGGATACTCCATCTCTGACCTCAGGATTGCTGTTCTCAGGCAAAAAAAAAGAAAATCAGTTTGAACAGGAAAATGTGGAACAAGAAATCATCTACCAACTGGACTGTATTAAATATGGTTTGAACAGGGAATACAGATTCTTATTTCATAACCTGGATTAGTGGATTAGTTTTTATCAGGGTTTGAATTACAGGGGAGCTTGGGGAGACTTGAGTCCCCCTCTCCACCCATAAGAGACGAGTGCCCCCTTGTAAGATTTGAAAAACATAACTTGTGGGGTCTCTGATTTTATTAGGGCATCGTGATGGGCAGCCCAATTTTTTTGCAGCCCCCCACAAGAGTCCAAGTGTAATTTGAACCCTGGCTTTTATTACCTCCTTTGTTTCTATGGATTTGCTGCTCATTTGCTTTTCTCTCCTAGCACTCTCTCCCCTCCCTTGTTGTATTCTAACTTTTCTCACCTTCTTATACTCTGCTTTCTGTTTGACAGTTCACAGCATCTGATGAAGTGAATCTGAGTTCATTAAAGTTCATACTCTCTGTATAGATCGTATTTAGTTAATCTATCCAGGTGCATGTCTACCTTGCTTTCAGAAAAAAACCCCAATACAATGGTGGCTCCTGGACTGATGCTCTTCCACTTCTTCCTGCTTCCAGTTCTTTGCAACAGAGTTCAGTCCTCTATGGAGCCCCATGTAAATCCTCAATTATACATCCTAACACTCGTATCTATTCTAGGAACTAGTTTCTGCTTTAATCCGCTTCCAAAGTAACCACATGGCGCGCTTAAACCTTAACAAGTGAATCTTGTCTAATGTGTGCATAACTGACTATGCATTTCCTTTGCTTTCTGTTATTCTTACTATCTAGGAAAAAGATGCTTCTGGATACCCATGTTGGATGGATGCTTCTGGATACCCAGGAATGGAACAGTTAATGTTAAGGTGGGGGAGAGGGGGAGATGAGAAAAGATTTGCCTCAACATGTTATCTATCTTATTTTTAAACTGACAAAGTGGAAATGATATAGGCTTCAATATAAAGTTACTATGGAAGTGTGCTCCTTTTCTCAGAGAAACCCAAGAGGTTAACAGAGAATCAAAGAGGTAAAATGCTATGCAGTGTTTCCTCTCCTAGGCCTTTCCTAGGGTGGCCATTCATCCTTTTTAATACTGGACTGTCCTGTTTTTAAACCCTTTGTCCCCTGTCCATATCTGAATGAGGAAGAGACAGCAAAAAGTCCTGTTTTCAGTTAACTGATGGAAATACACTGTCAATCATTTGTTCTCATATTGTCTGTGCCTAGAGGTAGGGCAGCACACAGCCAGGAGAAGAGGGGCTCTGAGCCAGCCAGGGAGTAAGGGAGGGAGGAGAGGTAGTGACCCCACCCCTTGCTGCTGATTGGCCAAGGGGGCTGATAGCTCCACCCCTTAGCACTGATTGGCCAAAGGCGTCCACCCCTCACCAAGAGGCTGTCCATATTCTGGGTATGTGTTAGTGGCCACCTAGCCTCACCCTTTCAAAATGAAAGAGACTGTGGGGCTCAAAGTTAACATGAACTTGTAGTTACCAGGACTTTCATGAAAAAGAACTTTAAATCCAGAGACTGGAGCCATCCTCATGGCACTTACTGGCTCTCCTGGGTGTCCCATCAGATCCCTTTGTTATCAGGAGTTTCCTGTTGCTACCAAATGGTTCCCTCCTGAACCGTGTAGCAGAAGCTTTAAAGTAGACCCCAAGGGATGAAGTACTACTCCAAGCTACATTAACTTCCAAGTTTTCTGCACAGAAATATAGCAGAAAGGCAGCAGGCAGCCTCATGGAAAACAACTACTGTTTTGCTCCTGGGTCCCAGGTCTCCTGGAACCCTATTGCACAAAGCCTCAGCAAAGGATGTGGTATCCCCAGAAATGAGTACAGAAGGGACAAAAGCAGAGGCAACAGCATGTCCCCACAGCATAGTCTGCAGTTTTAATTTGGTTTCATGTAAGGGAGGAAGTGTTGTTTTGTTTTATTTTTTTCCTAGAACTTGGCAGAAGCATCTGAACTCCTTGCTTGCCACAATTACTGTAAAGCATATAACAGCTTGACATATTTTAATTAATTTTGTTAACATAAACTTAAGCTGTAGTCCATAATTATAGCAATACCTGCTGTGGCTTCATTAACAGCAGGAGATGGCATTTGTTCCCTTGACTTATAAAGGAAATAACCTAAGTCCACTTGCAGAATGCATTAAAAATTTTGTGACACATTAGGCTGTTTTGTATATACCAGCTTCTAAGCATTTTAGTTGAACTATGTAATGCTGCTGTCTAACCTTTATTTCTATGAACACTTCACTCAGGATTCAGAAAATATCAAGAATCCTTTAAGAGCCTTATTTACACTGTCTCCTGAGGTGGTAAGATTCTGCTTGGACACGCACACACTTTGTGATTTCAGTCTTTTTATTACCTCTCTTGTTAAAGGAACTCACCAATAGGCAAATCTATTAAACCAGGTACATTAAGACTAGATTTCTAAAGAAAGCAACCAGAATCATTTTAAAGCAGCCCTCTTCTATTTAGAGAATACAATTTCCATTCTTTTTTTTTTAATCAAATTAATTAATTATGAGGCCAGAAGGGATCACAAGTCTCCATTGCAACATAGGTCATAGGACTACACTGAATTAATTCTTATTTGATTTACAGCATCCCTTAGTAATTTTTTTAATTAAGTCTGGCTATTTTTCTGAGACATGATAAAACACAGGCAGGTTGTTTCAGCAGTTAATTGCCATGGTGGTTAAAATTTTACACCTTACTTCTAATTCTTAGAATAGAATAACAATAGATATTTTTTGTTTTTGAAGGAAAAATATTCAAGGCACTACAAACAAAACACATTTTTAGAAAGTATCATAGCTTGAACTATACCTTTTCTTCTAATGTGTAATAATCTACATTCATCAATCTAAGTACAGTAACAAAAATACTATTGAAATATTTTTTTTTCACACCATTACAAGCAAACTATGCATGTGGGAACATAGTCCCCCTTTACATCACTGTAATTTGCAGTCTGTTTTGTATATCAGTGTAAATGACATGGTGATCTGAAGCAGATAGATGGCCAGCTTATATTGAAGTATCAAACTGTGGGCTGCTACTGTGGTGCCTTGTGCTACTTGGCAGGGAAGCAGGCAATAACTTGAACCAACAACTCCCCCAGGATAGTGAACTGAAATTGACAGCAGCTGTGGATTTACAGCAGTACCCCAGCGTAAGGTATACCAGTGTATAGTAACTATAGTTTTTGATGGGGTACCTTTGTACCAGAGTCACGTATATGAGGGTCAAATATTCCATGTCCACCCTACTTTTCCCTTGGCCTAAACATGTTGTCTGCCCATACTCGATTATACTTAGCCACTAATAGATTCATAGATGCTAATCTAAGGCTGCTTTGCACTGCTAAAGAGGAATATAGTCCTTTTGCATGCTGGATTAGAGTTAAGGTATAACATAGCCACGTAGTATTTCTTACTGGTGTGGCAGAAGGTAGGGTGGCACCTTAAAGATTAAATCATTCAGAAAGGCTCCCGCTTTCATAGTTGCCACCTATGAAAGCTTATGATTTTCTAATCGAGTTAGTCTTTAAGTGCCACCCTGGCCTATCTTCTGCCTGACTTCAGATTAGCATGGCCAACTCTCTCTCTTTATTAGTATGGGAAAGAGGAAAGAAGGTCTAAATGAGGACTGAAGAAAACAGCACAAGATAAAGAATCGAGTCTGGATATTCTGTTCTCCAGAAGTGTTGTCTTTATGCTGAGAGGGCCAGTTTGTTAGAATCCCATGGTTAGATACAAGTCGTCCTCCAAAATTATCCATTACTCGGTACATAATTTCTCCCTGAGGAAATTACGGGAGATGGGACAAAGTTTTCCTCTAAATTAGTCACCAATATTATTCAGTAATATGCCTTTAAGTAGCCTAAGTCCTGGTTTGAGATGTTTACCTGATAAATCCCCTGTACATATGTACCACTAAGCATATTCAACAATATTTCATCTTCCAACTAAGGATGTGGAAACACATTTCAAACTGCGATATAATTAAGAACCGTAATGCTAATGTGCTGTGGGGAAGCATCATCTCCATTTTATACATGGAGAAACTAAGGTCCAGGGCAATCAGGTTTAACAGCAAGTCAAAGGCAGTGCTGAGAAAAAACCCCAAATTTTTGTCAGTAACTGCCACTTCTGGGATCATAAATACCTGCTCCTCATGTGATGCTTGAAACCTTTGTAACATGTTCCTGAAGGTGAATTACACTAACAAGTCTGAGCAGAAATAAAACCATTGCTACTGCAAGCCAAACAATATCTGCTCTTACAGCATGATTGACAGAGACTGCTAAAACTGAGCAAGGTGAAGGATTCTGCCAATGGTTAATGCTTATGAAGCTGCAGAATACATAAACACCAACCTCCCCTGTTACAAGTTAAATTAATTGGCTCTATGATTCTGCAAAGGTCACATTAAAGTGCCTTTGTAAAAGCTCTTTGTGAACATAGCAACAGACTGCTGGCCATTCAGAATAGAAGATTTGTGAAGTATATTTCACTTATAGTGCAATACAGATTTTTAATGAATCAGAAAAATAGCAGCCTTGGTAATTATCATAACAGACAAGCAACCTCTCAATGAGTATTGTTGTTAGTCTCGTTCAAGATGCAGCATAGACCTTGGGCTCATGAAGCCAAGGAATAGATATTGTCCATGACAATGCTTAAAGCAGGAAGTCTTATTAAAAAAAATAATACACACCTGTATACTACACACATCCTACCTAGTGGTTTAAACAGGCTAGAACAAATTTAATCCCATTGAATAAAAATGGGTGACTATTTAATATATACCACCTTTGACTAAAGGGGCATAACATAATGAAAGCTGTTGAGATATCTAGAATTAAAAAGTGTCTTTAATAAACCATCAATATAACATAATGATACTTATCAACTATTCATACAAATGTCCCCACAGCTAAAAATGGTAATAGGAAGGACAGTCTATCTTAAGGACTTTCCAGGAGAGTTTCTTGCATTTGAATGCTTGTGATCCAGAAGTACAGCATATGAATAGACAATTACAGTAGTATGAAGTACAAAAGCTGGAAGCTTTAGATAAGGAGGAGGGGAGAGGGACAGGAGACAGAATGTGGAGTTGATCAAACATCCTAACATTAACCATGAGAGTAACTACCATCTGTTTTTACATCACTAAACTGCATAACAGTTGCATGAAGGCCAAGACAGACTTGTGCACATTATAATTTTGTGCTAGGGAGTGGTTTTAAATGTGAATTGTAAATATGATTTCTCATGAACAGAGTTTAACTTTGTTAGACAACATACATGTGTTTTAAATATTTTAAAACTCATCAGTAACTTAAGGTAGAGATTTAAACTTAAGGTAGAGATTTAGTCATAAGAATATCCTTTGGTGCTGATGTGGCATTAACACTTGCATTACCTTCATAATGGGCACCACAACTATGTCTGCAGAAAACATTTCTATAAATAGTAATCACCTTTTCTTACTGAGAAAACACAGAAAAGAGCCGAGTCCTTAAAGGCAGTAATCAACAGTGGCTTGCTTATAAGTGCATGAAAAACTGTTGCAACCTTGACATGAGTAGGAGTATACTACAACCCGGCATTATTTATGAGGCAACATGAAGCAGACAGAAATATAACAATAATATCCCCTTTCAAATGAATCTTGATTTCAGTAATTGAAAATCTTGTACTCACAAAATGCGCTGACAGACATGCAGATCCCTGCTGTAACGCATGGTGCTTTGCATAGCACCATGGGTCCATGGGGAGGGGAAATTGAGCCTGCCTGCCTGCCCTGCAATCAGGGCTGGGCTGATGAAGCCCTGCCCTACCCCCAGCTCTGGTGTTGTCTGTAGGAAGGGAGTGGGGAGGGAAGAGGGTGAGCTGTGGGCTGGAGTTTGCCCAGCCTGAAATGAAGGACTGGGGGGGGTGTTGGGGGACTCCACCTGCTCCCCCTCCAATCAGGCTGGGCAAACCCCAGCCTGCAGGGCAAACTCCCTCTCCCTTCCTGCAGACAGCCTTGAGCGCAGCCCCAGATTGCACAGCAGATTGGGTGCCTACATGAGCCAGGAGGCTTCTCCAATGCACTGTAGTTACTCGATTAATTGAGGCTGGAGGGCAGTTACTGCACTCCAGCTAGCCTTTGCATCTCATGTATCAACATCCCCACACTTGAAAATGGCAGCAGGGGTGCTTTAACTAAAGCTTGTTTGACAAACTTTAGATAAAGAACCTCTGCTACTATTTTGAAGCACAGGGATGCTGATACATCAAATGCTTTCAGGTGCTTTAATTAAAGCAGCTCTCCCTGTCTCGATTCCCGGAGCATGTGTAAAAATACCCATTAAGCTTAGGGAACACAAGTTCCCTAAGGTGCTCCACTTTGGAGCACCTTCATTGGAGCCCTCATTAAATGAGGATTCATTTGTGGTGCAATCGGCCACTTTTAAAGCACTCTGCAGCCATGCACATGTGTTACAGCACAGCTATAGACTGCTTTCAAGGGGCCAATCATGCAACAAATGTAACTTCTGTCTGTGCCCAGAATGTCTTGAACTGATCTCAGTCACCTCAGCTTTACACCAGGATTATTCCATTCACTTCAGTAGAATGTCTTCTAGTTTTAGAGGTGTAAACTCAGTAATTAGTGGTCAGTTGCAATGTTTCACTTCATACTGGCAGAAAGACATATATAAAATATGTGGACCGTAACTTCTAAAACAGAAGTAGAGTAAATTCCCCAAACTTCACAAGTCCTGTGCAATATAAATATAGCTGATAACCCCCTAATCCCCTCCCCCACCCCCAAATTTTCCTTCCACCCAAGTATTGACCAGATCTGACCATGCTTGATAAAATCATAGACCAAGTTGTTATGGCTGCAAGTACAGCATACTGACATTGAACTTGATGGAGAATTTATTTTCTGCTATGATACATTTCCTGGGATCTTTAAGAGGGTGGTGAATCCCCATTTGCAAACAAGTACTACATATCAGCATTAAAAGGCTTTGCTAGGGGATAGTCTTAGTCTGGGAAAACAAATCTATAATAGAGTACAATATAGTACAGCCCATTTAAGTGCATAGCTCCTCAGAATTGAAAAAAGAGTCTATGGACTTACTTGAAGCATGCACTTAACAGAATTCAGGATATGAACAGACATCACATTTGTCCTGGGACCAGTTACATCTGTGTTTGTCCCAGAAGGAGAAAAAGTGTGGGACCGGGGTGTACATACTTCACCCTTCTCGTCAGGGTTTAGTGAGCAGCTGAATGCAATGCTGCCTTTCTGTCATTGATCCAGTTCCAGGACACTCATTCAGACCTGGGAAAAATTGTTAGTGGATTTTACCCTGCAAACCCTTTTTGGCATCTGTTCCAGCAGACAGCAACTGAAATGGCTATCTGAACAACTGCAATTTGTCCCAGGAGAAAATGGATTCTCTCAGGACAAATATGATGTCTGATTATAGCCTCAATATAATCAATGCCCAGGGCTGGCCTTAGGGGTGGATGATGTGGGTGACTGCTCAGGACATTGTGTTCAGGGTGCATCACACAAAGCCACCCTGCCTCTGCGGCAGACTGTGCCCTACACTCCTGCCCACTTGCCCCTGCCTGAAGCAGTGCTGCTGACTTGGAGGCCAGGGGCGGTGGAAGTTTTCTGGCTGTGGGGCTTGGGGACATAGATGATGCCTAGGGGTAGCACCGGGGGGGGCGGGGGGGGGGGCACGTGCCACCCCTGAGAGTGCTGATGCCCCCCCTGACAGTAAGCGCTCCGGCTGGTACAGGGCAGGAAGAGCACTTGTGCTCCCCTTAAAATTCACTTCACTGGTGGTATGCTGGACCCCGCCTCCCTGGTCATCAGCTGGCCGTTGGGGGACTTCCCCCCCACACTTGGTCATCCCCCTCTGGTGCTCCCCCGCCCAGACTCTGGAGGCACCAGTCCCCTATGCTCGGTAATGATGAGGAGGTGCTGCTACTTGCTGGACAGGCAGAGCAGGTGGGCAGCAAGGAGTGCCTGACACCCTGGGCCTGCAACTAGCTCTACAAGTTCTATTGCTGCATCAGCCAGCAGCACTTGCTTCTTACGTTCCCACTGTTCATCATCGTGGGCACCTGCCTGGTGCTGCTTGCTGTCTTCTTCACCTAAGGGCAGACAGCCCTCCGCCCCCTGCATTTCCCCCTCACCCTCCTCTTCTTGCCCTGCTTGGCTACCACTGGGGGATGCCATGGGGAAGCAAGTCTCTTGATCCAAACTAGCAGCTCCCCCTAGGGCTTTATTTCTGAAACTTTCACTAATACTACTACATACTTAAACTCAAAGAAAGGGTGCCAAAATACAAGTTTGCCCAGGGCACCATTTTCCCTGAGGCCAGCCCTCTCAATGCTTATTAACTACACATACAGTATATGTAAGGTTTTTGCACATAATTAACACTGGTTACCTTGTTTCTTAGAATGCCTTATGCCTCTTATAGCCCTGAAATTGGCAGTCTGGTAAGATTAAGGGTGCCTTAATAAGCCTTGAAATTGATAGTTTCTAGTCTGTTTCACCAATTATGCAGTTAAACAGTGAGGTTACATAACAAAGAGACAGTGCAGTTGAAGTATTCCTATGTACCCAATCAATATGCAGATAAGAACCATTTATTACAATACAAGTAGAAGGCAAAAAATTGAGAGCAATGTTGTTATGCACTTAAGTGACGCATGTTCTTCTCCACTTATATGCATATTGGATTACACTGAAAATGAATAGCAGAAGGCAAGGTAGGGTGGCACCTTAGAGATTAACTCAGGGGTAGGCAAAATATGGCCACAGTGGATTACAGCTCTGTCCCAGGTCCCAGCCCTGCACTGTGACCACCCCAAGTTCCCAGCTCCACCCACCCACCTGTCCTGTTCCCAGATGCTGCTCCCTACCCGCCCATGCCCCCATCCCATCTGCCTGGTCAAGACTGTCCTACCCACGGGGTCCCAGGCTTGTCTCCGTGGTGCCCATCCAGCACCCTCCACAGTGGGTATGGGGCGTACAGGCCCAAGCCAGACAGGATCAGTTGTGCACCCCCCCTCCAAGTCAGCATCCCTGCCAGCCTGCAACAGCTCACCAATACTCCCTTAATGACCCTCCAGCCAAAATAATTGCCCACTCCTGAATTAACTGGTTCAGAGAGGTGTAAGCTTTCACAGGTGACAGCCTATTGTGTAAGACGCTGTGGATGGACCCACAGAAAGTTAAAAGCAGAGGTTCTAAGTAATAGGAAATTCAAATAAAAAATAGGGGGAGAGGGCACTTCTGAGAGGTAAAGGTGTGTTGAATAGGTCAATAGGAATAAACAAAGCAATTAACTCACTGAGCAACATAAAGGTTTTAAAAGCTAGTCCAGGTAATGGGATAGGAATTCATACCTCTGTTGGGACCATACTTAACACAATCCCGACTGGTTGTTTTCATGTTGCACAGTTTCGCATTCAAGTAAATTTTGAAGTTTGTTGTTTAAGAGCAAGTAGTCTGAGGTCAGCGATGGGATGTCCATGAAAATTAAAGTGTTCTGCTGTGGGGTTTTGTGTATTTCTACACATTAGAACCTCTGCTTTCTACAAGTCCATTCATAGCATGAGCAAAGTAGACTGTTGCCTACACAAGCTCATACATCTCTGAACCAGTTTGTTTCTAAGGTACCCTCTAACCTTCCCTTATGCCTGAATTCAGACTAACACACTTGCCCTCTCTCTAGTGAAAATTAATAAATAAAACACCTTTTTGTCCAGCCCCCTTGGTAGCCTTTCCACATCCGGTGGTGTGAAGGTCTGAAAAAAATGTTCTGTAGCTACATATTCCCTTAGTCACCAACACAATGGCAGAGGGACCTAATGCAGACAGAAGCGTTGACTCATACCTCAGCTCTTCCCAGTCTTTTGGAAGCAGAGGCACATAGATTCATAGATTCTAGGGTCGGAAGGGACCTCAGTGGGCCATCTGGTCTGACCCCCTGCCCCTGGCAGGCAAGAAAAAGGTCACCAAACCTGGGGTCAGGTGACCCCAGCCAGGTGCCTGTCCAGTCTTCTCTTGAAGTCCTCCAAGGATGGGGCGAGCACCACCTCCTTTGGAAGCCCATTCCAGATCCTGGCAACCCTGACCATGACTAACTTTTTTCTAATGTCCAGTCTAAAACTTCTCTCCCGTAGCTTATGGCCATTGTTCCATGTTGTTCCAGGGGGTGCCCTGGTAAACAGATCATCGCCTACTTCATGTTGCTTTCCTCTTGTGAATTTGTACGCCACAACAAGGTCCTCTGTCAACCTTCTCTTGGAGAGGCTGAAGAGGTTAAGGTCCCTTAGCCTTTCCTCATAGGCATGAGGCAGTTCATAGATTCATAGATGTTAGGGTCGGAAGGGACCTCAATAGATCATGAAGTCTGACCCCTTGCATAGGCAGGAAAGAGCCTGGGTTCAGATGACTCCAGCCAGATGCCTATCTAACCTCCTCTTGAAGACCCCCCAGGGTAGGGGAGAGCACCACCTCCCTTGGGAGCCCATTCCAGACCTTGGCCACTCTAACTGTGAAGAAGTTCTTCCTAATGTCCAGTCTAAATCTGCTCTCTGCTAGCTTGTGGCCATTATTTCTTGTGACCCCCAGGGGCGCCTTGGTGAGTAGAGCCTCACCAATTCCCTTCTGCGCACCCATGATAAATTTATAGGCAGCCACAAGGTCGCCTCTCAACCTTCTCTTGCAGAGGCTGAAGAGGTCCAGGTGCCCCAGTCTCTTCTCGTAGGGTTTGGCCTGCAAGCCCTTAACCATACGAGTAGCCCTTCTCTGGATCCTCTCCAGGTTATCCACATCCTTCTTGAAGTGTGGCGCCCAAAACTGCACGTAGTATTCCAACTGCGGTCTGACCAGCGCCCGATAGAGGGGAAGTATCACCTCCTTGGTTCTGTTTGTCATGCATCTGCTGATGCACGATAAAGTGCAGTTAGCTTTGCTGATTCCACCTGGCTGATTTATTTCCAGGCTACTGTGAAGCTGCTACCACTGCCAAGTGGAAGTTATGGAGAGGTGCCCTAAATCTCAAAAGGTTGAGAACCACTGAACTAGAGCTACTGGCCACAGGGTTTGACTATTCTAATAGATCACTTCACAAGAGAGGCATAATAATATGACGGTGAACTTAAGTGCAGAAACTTGGAGACCTCTACTTTCAGTTCAGGAATTTCTTGACAAAACAGCAGAATATCTGGAAGAAGGGATAAAGTATGAATGCTGTTTTGCCTTGGCAGTCCCATTTCTATTTTTTTTAAACAAGAATGCTGAACAATGAGAATAATAGTGAAAATTAAAGTTTCTGCAGTATACTGTGTTATTTACCCTCCATTATTGCCCTGCCCCTAAGAGTTAACACATTGAGAAACAAATCAGATTGAGACAAAACTAGCGATTCAATATCAAAAAGGGATTGGCATAAGTAGGAGTTGGAAACATATCCTGGTGAAAAGTAAAATTAGGAATAGTCCAGACTTGTTATATTTGCCAAGCTTCGGTAAAGAGCTTTACACTTTGCAATAGCTTGTTTACTGCACAACTGGTAGTATCAGTGTTGGATCTTACTATGAGACGCTTAAAGAGCTATGTGTAGAAAGGTTGGGGCAAGTGCATGGTCATGGTAGAAATTACACAAGGGACTGCAGAATACAGAAGTGAGGTTTTAGAAAGCACATTCAGATTAAAGTATTAGGAAAAGAAGAAGCATAAATTCTGCTGCAGCTTTCTCTCAAATGTCCTCAAGCAGTTTAAGCTAAAAAAGTTAAAACCTTCAAGGTGCTGGTGTATAGCAGCAGATGAATTTAAGCTTGAGCAGTAGGGAATTTTTCAGAAAAGAAAAAGGAAGTGGCATCCATTTTTACCAAAACAGAATAAAACTGTTGTCAATGATGACTGATTAGAAGATTTTGGGGAATACATGATGAGGAACAACAAGCAGAACTATCAGAGTAGACAATGAAATCTATTATAACCATTAGAATGGCCAATAAAACTATGTGTATTCAGGAACAAAAGATAAGACATTCGGGCTAACGAGATGCTATTAATGAAGTAAAAGGTAGCTTGCAGGGAATTAGACAGTCCCATAATGAGTATCTAGGGGTAGAACTAGATGCAATAAAATGCGAGAGCATGTGTTCTATGTGCAGACCATTCACCGGCTAGGGACCAGGTAGAAATTTCTTCCAGTATTACTATAAAAATAAGTACATTCTAGGGTCTGTAGGAATTCTGGCCTGGGTTTTTGCTACTTTTTAAAGATAATATACTGTATAAGACTAGAGGGTTCATTAGACCATGCTGGTATTTTTCAGTCTATTAATTTTTTTTCACATAACTGTATATAAAAGGTCTATTTTGGTTTATTTAGTAGATTTAATGATATGCAAAAGGTTTATGATATACAAAAGCATAATGGATTTCTGTTCCCGATTAAGAGCTATTCAAAATAAGAATACTGGTTTAGTTATTCGCTATATAAAATAGAAACTTAATTAAATGCAGTAATTCCATGCATATAGAAATATTATTTTCCCAGTGAGCCACACAAACATTGAAATGAGATTCACATTAATACTGCCCATGCACAGTTGATTATCTGGCAATAAAATTAACAAGTCAGATACCAACATGAGGATAGCAAGTGTCAAAGTAATGTCTAAGAAAAATGCTTGAGAAAAACCTACAAATCCCAATAGATATTAAAGTGTTCATGAAGATATCCAGTGATGTTCTTGGATGCATATAAATATCGCCTACAAAACTAAGGAGGTAAATATGTGACTTTAGGTAGGGCCAACATGTCTGTATCTAAAACATTGTATACAAGTAAAAAGCACCATGCTCAGCTCCCTTCCTGCTAGGGAAAATTATTATGTTTTTATTAATTTGTTGAATGCTATGGCCAATGATGGACTTACTGAAAAAAAAAACTTGACATTCTCAGTCACAGCTCAAGAATGGTACTGCCCGATGTCCTCATGAGTGGCCTCTTCCATACAAATTTCTTTGGCCTGTTGAGTTCAAATAATTGGTTTTCCAGTCTTTAACAATGAGGTATGTTACACTTTAGCAGGGCTGACAGATGCCCCACATTAGATCTGGGGTGCTAGGGGATGTGGTCATGTCAGATTCTTCCACTGTTATTAAGTGGTGTAACCAAATTCACTTCTACTGCGAGACTGTCCTAAACCTACCCTATATTTTCCTTTTATAGTGGTGCGAACCAGGCTAGCTAGGGAATAGATTTTTTCCCCCTTGTCATCTCTCCCCTGCACTACTGGGATCAGAGTTGACTGCTGGGGAACACCAGCCTTCTGTAGGAACACTTTACGCCTTTTCTCTGTCAGGATCCTGCACAATCAGTGCCTGTAGTCTAAAGAACACAGTAACGACAGGTTTCTAATGCATCAGTCCCCTCCCTCCCTAAAATGGGCAAAAATCTCTCTTCTGCTATCAGTAAGCACTACCCACCTGTTCCAGCCTGATGAAGTGAGCTCTTTTGGGGGTTTCAGATCCAGGTTTTCTGCACAGCAACATAAAGATGACAGCTGGTCCATCATGCTGACAGCCTGTACAGTAAAAGGAGGTTCTAAATGATACATTTAATGTCTCTTGCCTCAAGTGATTAGCATCATAGTATGGTCTGATTTTTTTTCTTGCTGGGAAGAGCTATAAATAAGCTCTCATATAGTACATAAAGTATTTGGAATATTCCAAGATGATAGTTCATTTCTAATGCTTCGTGTGTAGAGGAACAAATCTACTTCAATATGTAGGCAGAAGAAAAGTACTGAGTTTCAAAAAAACTCAATACTTTTCTGTAACTTTATTTTATATTACATAAGACTGGGAGATAATTATATCTAAGTAATCTTTGTGGTATTCAAAATGTGGAGAGTTTTAAAGTCACCCTAGATATTTGAATTATTATGAGAAAAAAGCAACAATGACTTTTTGCTTTCTTCTTAAGGATTATGCATCTGTAATTGATGGCCAGCTTATTTTTCTGAGAAATTCATTTCTAAAGGGTTTTACATTTCCTGGTAGTATTTTGGAAATATTCGCTAAAATTGCCAGATTATTTTAAAATATTTTCCAGCCCTTGTAAAAGAAGACAATCTTCATTTGGAATGTATTAGGTATAGCTATATTATGATTCTGAAAAAAATAATTCTGATTTGTAACAGATTTTACTCTTTTAAATTATGCATATATAAACAAACTTCTGGAAACAGACTGCTTATAGACATTAAACCCCCCCCAAAATGGAGTTATACTTCAAACTCATCATGCCCCCATGCCGAGCCCAGCACATGTCCAAAAGAGGCATTATGTTAGTTGAACTGGTTTCATCCAATGTCTGTATAGATCGGTGCTTTAGATTAAATCAGCTTTAGATGAAAGTGCCAAAAAGCCCCTCTGAAGCACCTGATTTATACAGACACTGCGAAGATGGGTCAAACTAACACACTGCTTCTTCCAGTAAAGTATGCTTTTTTTTTTTTTCCTCCACATCCGTCAGCAGCCAGAGGTCACAATACTAGCATAGTTTATCAACAAACTATTTTGAGAGCTCATCACAGTAATATCAGGCAAAGTGTGAGTGTCACAGCGGGGTCCTTTAGGAGGGCCGTGATCTCCTTAAGGCCCTCTCTCCGTGCCAATTCGGCCCAAGGGCATCCTCGATTCTCGCCCGCCACGTCTTTGCTGTTGAATAAGGTTGGGAGGCTGCCTTACGACTCCCTGGGCACGGATAGCCGGGACCTCTGTCCCTGTATGTTCTCGGACCCCCTGGGGGTCTCCCGGTATAATGGGTGCTCCTCAGGCACCCT
>NW_005842602.1:333940-341305 GCF_000455745.1 Alligator sinensis
TGTAACCTAACTTAAGGCCGCCTGGCTGCAACAACATAGCTCTTGCGCCACAGAGCCACCATCCTTCAGCCTGCTCGAGCATTACTCATATCTTAGCCCTGTGAGCTCCTGCCTCTCTGACTGCTGGCAGGGAACTGCCAGCCTGGCCTCGGCCCTGGGCTTTATAAGGGCCAGGCCCCTGCCTCTTACAGGCAGCTGGCTCCCCTTAGTTGCTCCGGCAACCCGCAGCTGCGCTCGTTAGGCTCTGCCAGGGCTCTCCCCCTGGCAGTTTCTCCTCTCTAGGAGCAGGCACTGAGGTGCCCTGCGACAGTGAGATTTAAAAAAACCCACGTACTTCTGCCTCCTGGAAGAACTGGTCAATGTAATGTATAGGTCCGTGCATAATGTGCATTAACTAACTTGTAAATTGGATAATTTCATGCATAATAGTGACTTCTATTCAGGGGAATAGCAAAGTGCATTTTTTCAGGAAAAATTTAGCCAAAAAAGGTTTAGCTATTTCCACTGAGTAAAGCTGAGAAATAATTGGTTGTTTAGTCCAAGTTTGTACTCCTTATCTCTCTGTATCCATTTATTATTTCTTGTCCTACTTTTAGAGTGTAAGTTTTTTGGGGTAGGAACTATATTATGTTCTGTATTGGTACAATGAATACGTTTCTTCCACACTAAAGCAGTGATTCTCAATCAGGTTCCTGCAGCACTCCTGGGTACCATGAAATCATTTTAAGGGTGCCATGGGTGCTGCTCAGTAGTAGCACTATAAAGGTGTTCAAACACCTACATGTAATTCACAAGGTAAAGCCAGAGATTTTAAATAGGAGTCCATAGTGTTAAAATAGTTCTGATCTATTGTAAACAATACTTGACAGATGATAGTCATATTGCATTGCTGGAAGCTAATCAGTTATTACAGTGATATCAGCAATATAAGAAACTACACCTAACAGTGGTAGAGAATAAAAAGTCAGAGCAGGAACACAGATTCATAGATTGTAGACTCGGAAGGAACCATGAAGGATCATCATGTCTGACTTCCTGCCCCAGGCAGGAAAGAGCGCTGAGTTCATATGACCCCAGCCAGGTGTCTATCAACCTCCTCTTGAAGACCTCCAAGTTAAGTGAGAGTACCACCTCCCTTGGCAGCCTGTTCCAGATTCTGGCCACCCTTACTGTGAAAAAATTCTTCCTAATGTCTAACCTGAATCTACTCTCCACTAGTTTGTACCCGTTATTCCTAGTTACTCCTACGGGTGCCCTGGTAAATAGTGCATCTCCAATTCTCTGTTGTCCTCACTTGATAAACTTATAGGCAGCTACAAGGTCACCCCTCAGCTGTCTCTTGTGAAGGCTGAAGAGATCCAGATCCCTTCACAACCTCCCCTCGTAGGGTCTTGCATGGAGGCCACTAGTCATAAGAGTGGCCTCCTCTAAACCCTCTCCAGATTCTCCGCATCCCTCTCGAAGTGTGGCACCCAAAACTGGACACAGTACTCCAACTGCAGCCTGACCAATGCTGTATAGAGGGGGAGCATCACCTCCTTTGATCTGTTGGTCATGCATCTGCTAATGCACGACAAGGTGCAACTGGCTTTCTGGATGGCTTCATTACACTGCTGGCTCATGTTCATCTTGGAGTCAACTATGACTCCAAGATCCCTTTCAGTTGCTGTGCTGCTGAGGTCATCCCCCAACCTATAGGAGTGCTGGGGATTCCTCCTCCCTAAGTGGAGTACCTTGCATTTGTCTTTGTTAAATTCCATCCTGTTGCGTTCTACCCATTGATCCAACCTGTTCAGATTGGCCTGCATCTGCTCCCTGCCCTCCGGTGTGTTAACTTGATATCATCTGCAAACTTGGACAAGATGCTCTCCACACCCTCATCCAAATCGCTGATGAAGATATTAAATAGCACCGGTCCAAGGACCGAACCCTGCAGGACACCACTGCCCACCTCCTTCCAGGCCGAAAATGACCCATCCACCACCACTCAATCACATACATATTAGTTTGTTACTGTGTTTAATAATAAAATGTTTAAATGTTATGGTCCAAGTACTCTGGTTCAGACTAGTGCTCAGTATCCAGAATAAATTACAGCAACCTATATGCTGCTCTAAGTTATGCCAAACTTCTCATTGTTTCATGAGGCCATTCTGATAGTGGACCACTAGTCTTCTGAAAACATCACTCACTCTGGGGGCTATGAGGGAAGTTAGTGTTAAAGTAAGTACAGTAGTTTTATATTAAGCAAGTGTTCTTCTGCATAAAGGGATCCTTGGTTAGTATAAAACTGCTGGATGTGATTTATGCAAAAGAATCCTCAAAAGGGTGATTAAGATGGCTTTATGGCAGCTGTGTGCGCCAGGATTACACAGCATTCAGGGCAAGGTCCAGGGACCTGAAGTGTCTAACACAAAATCTAGCCATACTAGTAAAACATGAGCAAGTGACATGGCTCCTCTGAGAGCAGTGTCTTGAAGTCACAAATACATCAAATGGATCCCAAATGTACATTCAAGGGAAGAAAGTCTTTGCAAGTCAATCCACTTCCAGTTCTATATTCTCAGGCAATGTTTCAGAAACAACAGCTGGGCCTCCAATTTTCTTTGTTCAAGTCTTTCACTTCCACTGGGTTTCAGAAACCAACCACTGAATGCTTTCGTCTGTGTAACAGTCTCATAAGCCTTTCATTCTTAATTGCCACAGTGGTTCTTTAACAGTGGCAAAATCCTTAATATCTCAGAGAAAGTGAAAGTATCCCAACATGACAGTGCAAAGAAAAACGTTGAGTCTCAATTTAAGTATTTTCAGAACTGCCAATTATTCTTGTTTTATCTATGGTAATTCACCTCACATGTATATTATTACTTACTTTTCTTTAAGCAGTATATCAAATACTATAGCTAGTTTGTATCACCGACAACCTCTTGGAAAAAGACATTATTTCATGTCATTAGCATTCTCTGCCAAGACTCTAGTCATGTACTAAATGCATGGTCTCTTATAATGAATCTAGGAGTCTTCCAGGTGGAATCCAGGACAATGGCATTAGTTCCCTCCCATGTTAGGCTGATGTCCCCTGCAGATGAAAAATTATCTATGGGGGAAAGAGGGTAGGAGGGCTCTAATGGAGGTTTTTTAGAAGCAAGCCTTGCTTTCTCTCCCCAGTTGCAAGGTCTGTTTATCACAGAAAAACACAAGACACACAACCTTGGAAGTTTCTCTTATGGTCATTCTGAAGTAAGGATCTGGATTCTGTAATGTAATGCATATAAAGAATGACATTCTACAATATTCATGGAGAGTAGAAGAAAAGAGAAGTCTTATCCAGTGATAGAAATGTAAGTTCTATTGCTTGAAAGATAAAAAAATTTCTACTGCTGAATTAAAATTATGGTAATAGGCCCTTATTTTTTGGACATGTAAACAGAACCATATTATAAAGCGTTCTAGAATCTGGAATTTTGCCTTGAAAAATTATGGCTTCTATTCAATACTTCTGTTTTTTCTAAATTCTTGCTTGTTCATATTTGAGCTTGGCAAGGAAATTATGGGAAAAAGCACACAATCTTTCTGTATTGTACATAGTGTGAAAATACTTGAAAATTTACTTTGCAATATAATTCAATAAATAAATGTCACCTCCATTAAAATCAACAGTCCTACTGGAGCAGTTAACTTTTCAACAATGTATTCTTTCCTGACATTTCAGTGATCTGCAAAGTCTTTTATACACCTTGTTGCTGCTAAATTAATCTAGTTTCTCTATATTACTCCTGGAAAACTTTGCAATATAAGAAAGCTTGAGATTATTCTAACTAAAGAGGATATATACCAATAATGAAGATAATTGGTACTGATAAAATTCTTGACATTGAGGATTCTATAATAACATTCTTATGTAACAGAATAAAAAAGGAGGCAGCAATATATAAAGCCTTTTCCTCTACGTTCCAAGACAATGATATATCAGTTTTTATTATTAACCCTTGGCATTGTGATTTCTAATGCACAAGTTTCAAGTAGTAAGACCTGGGGCATGAACAATATCAAAAGCAAAATATAAAGAGCAAAGATTAAAGTAGTTATGAGGCTGATGAAAAAATACAACGCTTAGAGGCAGAAACTTTAAACTGTTAGTTTTTAAATATTAGTCAGAGATGCTTTAAGCTACCTGTGATAGAGCTATACTGGGTACCAGAAGCAGTTCAGCCATGTTAGTGCAGTGCTCTATCCAGGCTAATATAGCCTGCTTATCCGTAATGTGCAAGGTAGATATAACCTTAGGCCCCCAGCAGGTGTTAGTAGTAATCTGGCCACACATTCATGAAATTAATGGTGCAATAAAAACTGTAAATAAGCCACAACCAATACACAAAATATGAGTAATAACTTTGTAGCTGGTTCCCATCGTTCCTTAAACTGAATATGTGGTCAGTGTGGATTGATCAGCTGACCAGTGTTCGCAGCAGAGGGAGCACACCAGAGTCTTGAAGGGCTCTGATGCATTTCCATGGCTAGGAGTGTCAATCAACTGATTAGGACTCCCAGCCATGGGAGTACTGGTCACCTGGCTTGCTACTTGCTCATGCAGTAATGATCCTAGGCTTCCCTGAACCAGCAGTAAGGAACAACTGGGATCTGATTCAGATGTACATGTGGCATGGTAGAAGGTATAATTGTTGAGATTGCATATCAGATCCCATCGCACATTTAACTGAATGTTTGTCAGGAGCCCTTGAATAATAAATGGCTCATTGCAGGGAACATGCATAAGTGCATATTCCACTCATGCATATTCCACTTATGCTGTGAAGTGCGTATTCTACTTATATGCATATTCCCTGTAGTGTATTCTGTACGGTCATTCAGCCATCACCTCTTTGCAGAGAATGCCAATAAAAATACCAATTGTTAGCAACGGTGATGGTAGCTGTTATAAATTTGTACATAGTCACCAGAAACTTGTTTGGGGAAACTTATTTTAAACCTTTTTTAATAAGTGTACCCCCAGTGGCTGGACGCAGAGCGGGTGGGAGGGGGCAAAGGGGGAGGGCGCGCAGCTGGATGCGGAACGGCAGCAGCACAGGGTGGTGGGTCATGGTGGCGCCTGTGTGTAAGCTCCCCCCCATCCGGCCAGCCGGTGGGCACCTGTGCAATCCACAGAGGGGCACCACTGCCCTTGCTGCCCCCCCCCCCCCAAACTTGCTCCTGGGATGCAGTGCTGTGGGGTGGTGTGCCATCCCTGCCCACCCACGCATACCCACTAGGGCCTTCCTGCATATCCCTGGTTGACAACCCCTGGCTTAGATGACATTTCTGAAATATTCAGGAGATTTACAGAGTTGCTATATGGTCATGCATCCACACATTTATGTAATTTTTGCAACATGATCTCATTGCGAAAACCTCGACAGCTTATGCAAACTTTTCGTTCCAAAGTTCTGCAGCACTGTTTGACTAGACTCTAAGTTTTTGCTTCTGAACAGTGCTGCTTGGGAATCACCAACAGTGTATGAGAAATCAAGAAAGAAGAAAAGGTTACTTACCTATATAGGAGATGAAGTGTATAGAACCACCCTTTATGCCCACTATTACAGTGCCAAAGATAAAACTACCTGGAGATAGCCTCGTTCCAAGCACTGGCACATCCTTGTCTATGTTATTGTTAGAGCCCATGTCCGTATCACATGAGCCATGCAAGGAACTGATGATTGCTGGATAGATCACTGTCTTATCAGATCCATTTTTAACATATGGCTTGTTCCAAAACACTGAAAACAGCCAAAAGCAAGGTGAAGAACTGTCAACACCAAATCTCTCCCAGACTTGAAGGTCTGTAAGGATCTCCAACAGTGTCTTCATGAAAAGCTTTCTGCCCTGCCCACAAATGAAGGCAACAATGAGGAACTCTGGAAGGGGTTTAAAACTGCTGTCCATATGGCCTGTGTTGAATCCATTGACTCTACCATCCATTAACATCATGACTGGTTCGGTGAGAGCAACGCAGAGATCTGAGCCCTCCTTGAACAGAAGAGAAGGGCTCATTTTGCTTAGCAATACGAGACCTCATCTCAGCAGAACAAGGAAACATATTAGCTCTTCAAAGCCAAAGCTCAATAGAGTATCTGGAAAATCAAAAATCAGTAGTGGCAAGATAAAACTAAGGAGATCCAGTTCTATGCTCACAAGGATGACATTTTTCCAGGCAACGAAGGTCATTTATGACCCAACTTCCCATGGTCCTACTTTCCTGCGATCACAGGATGGCTCAATGCTCCTCAAAGACAATGAATCTATCCAAGCTAGATGGAAAGAGCACTTTGCAGCACTCCTGAACCATGAGTTAACTGTGATGGATACCACTATCAAGTCCATCCCCAAACACTCTGAAAGGGGATCCCTGACCAACTGTCCTATCCTAGAAGGAGGATGCCATCAAGTAAACCAAGAATGACAAGGCTACTGGACTGGATGGCATACATGCTGAAATCCATAAGACTGGCAGTGAGGAAATGATACTGAGACTCCACAGATTTATCCTTTGAAATTGTAACAACAAAGAGATCCCTGGGGACCTAAGGAATGCCAACATCATGACTATCTTCAAGAAAGGAGGTCAATCTGTGTAAGAGAACTATCAAGGTATCACCCCCATTTCCACACCAGGGAAAATCCTCTGCCGTATCCTCATGAGCTGTTTTCTAATTCTTGCTGAGGGAGTCCTGCTGGAATCTGTGCAGTTTCAGACCATCCCGTGGGGCAATTGACATGATCTTTGTTGCCAGGTCCAAGAAAAGTGTTGTGAACAACATCAGAACCTGTATATGACCTTCACTGACCTTATTAAGGCCTTTGATCCTATCAATTGTGAAGCCTTGTGGAAAGCACTGGCCAGATTTAAATGTCCTGAAAAGTACATCAAGGTCCTGAGGCTTCTCGACATCCAGATGACTGAGACTGGTCTTTATACTGGGTTGGAGACAGGTCCATTTGTTATCCAAACTGGGGTCAAGCAAGGATGCGACGCTGCCCCAACTCTGTTCTCCATTTTCTTGACGGTCATCCTGGTTCTCATGAAGGACAGCCTTCCTTCCAGAATTGACATTGAATGCTGAATGGATAGAGAGCTTTCTAATCTGTGACGTTTTTGCCCAAAATATTCAAAACAACCATCCTTGACCTTCAATATACTGACAACTGCACCATTCTTGTGCACACTGAAGAAAACCTCTAGACTGCACTGGATCTATTTGGAGAAGCCTACTGAACTTTGGGCCTCTCTCTCAACGCTGAGAAGACTAAATTGCTCTATTAGTCTGTTCCAGGCCATGAACGTGACCCTCTTCCCCAAATTACCACCAA
>NW_005842602.1:341319-348246 GCF_000455745.1 Alligator sinensis
AAAGAGCCTAGATGTAGTCAAATACTTCCCTACCCTGGTAGCCACCTCTCAGAGAATGAACATTGAAGAGATCCAGCACAGGATCTGGTGCGTAAGTACCTCCTTTGGAAAATTGCTTTGGTGCATCTTTATTGATTGTAATCACTGCAAATACACCAAGATCCAGGTCTATTATGCAGTCATCATTCCCACTCTGCTCTACCCATGTGAAACATGGGTGATCTACCATCGTAATTTCAAGAGTCTGCAGAGGTATCACCAAAGATACCTCCAGAAAATCCTCCACGTCAAATGGGAAGATTTGCACACGAATGCCTTGCTGAAGCCAATGTCACCAGCACTGAGTTGGTGATTCTCAAGCATCAGCTTTACTGGACTAGACATTGTATGTGGATGCCTGACTGAACTCCCCAAACAAGTGTTCTACTCCCAACTTAGTTATGAACTGAGATCTTGCGGTGGCCAGAGGAAGTGCTACTAGGACATATTGAAGGCATACCCTAAGAAAATAGATGCCAACATCAAGAGCTGGAAAAGCTGGCTGCTGACCAACTCCAATGGCACTATAACCACAAACAAGCATCACCCTGTTTCAAGGTAAAGAGTCGTGCCCTTGAGGAAGAGAAAAGAGAGTGAAGGAAGGACAAGGAGAAAAATCCCAGCCTACAGCCTACTCTCCCTTGTGGAAAGACCTGCAATTTCTGCAGATGTATCTGTGGCTCAAAGATTGGACTCTTAAGTCACCTCAAGACCCATCAATGAGCCATAGCAGAGGTCATCCTCAAATTGAGGGAATGCTGTTGCTGCTGCTGATGACAGTACTTGCCATCATCCAGATTCTTATGCTGAATGAAGCTTTTGCAGAAGTTCTGTCTTAAACAAACTTCACTGGAGACATATGGACTCAGGGAATGCGTGTCACCCCAAAGGGCACTGCTGACCAAATGTTTTCAGACAAAGTACACTGGGTGCAGGTGCACTGACAATGTACTGCATACAAGCAATGCACAGCATACAGTATGTTTCAAAAGAACTATAGAACTTTTCTACTCCAGCTCATTCTGTCTGGGCTACTATTTATGCTTTTATACAACAGCTATAAGCTGCTTTGTAAACTTTATTGAAAGTCAGATAGAGTAAGAAATATGATTTGAACTTGGAAGTGATAGGTATATGAATTATTGTAGCAGTAGTCAGTAAGAACTACAGTAGATAGAATCTTCTTTTAAGCTGATATGGAAGAAGAACTTCTGGTGACTGCTGCTATTTGAGTGTCAAGATATGCTACAGTAATATCTCACAGAGGATACTCTGAAGCTGAGAGATATTGGTGGTGTAGACTGAAAAATTATTTCATTAATAAGGTTAACAATTGCTTCCAAATGTAAATTAATTTATTTTGTGCATCCTGACAGCACAGTCATTCTTTACATTGGAAAAACCATGAAAGTCAGTGGCAACAAGATATAATTTCAATACTGACATCCAGTTAACAAGTATTAGTTTGCAAGTTTAGTTTATTTTTGTTAATAAAATCAAATAGGTTCTCATTAGTAGTTTCCTCAGAAAAAGGAAAAAAATGCATTTTGTTCTTTTACTATAATGTCTGAAACAACATGAGATGTTTATGCCAATAAAATGGTTTTACAAATATGTTAAACAGTATTTTCACTGAGGCTTAAATGTATAAACATTATCTCTTTACGTGCTTTATTTCCATAACTGTAGCTACAGTTATTTTTAAAGGGATACCAACTCCAAAATCACCTTACCATCTAAAAAATGTTGTACTTGTACTAATAACAATTGTGATCACAAAAATGGCAAGAAGATAGCAAGAGAAACCTCCTGATTTTTCCCATTTTTATTCTGTTTATAGATTGCCAGTTTCACATTTATTTGTTGTCTCACATATGAACTTCACTATCAGTTGCTGATCTGGGAAAGTCCAGAAAATACTTTTTAGACTGCACAGAATGCCTGATGCTGTGGGGTGCTGTTATTCTCACGCCTGCTGATAACCCTCTTATTAACTTCACCAGTGAAAGTTTTCTGCCCTGCATGTTTTCAAAAGAGAAGTCCTAATGATTGGATACATGCAGTCTAAAAGGTAATCTATCAGAATCATGATTTTTAACTTAACTTAAAAATAAAATCAAGTTGACAATATCCTTATACACTATTCAAACAAAGATGCTACTTAACACATCACAAATATAGTCAATGAACAGCCGTTCCCTAATAAAACTCACAAAGCAGTATTTCTTCAGAAAACAAAACACAATAAACTTAAGCCATTATTTTATTTTTAATATTTTATAACTGTTTACAAACATAATCTTTCATTCCTTTAATCATATTCTAAATGTCATCAAATGCAAATAGCTCGCTTTGCATTTAAAAAAAATGGAGGGGAGAGTCCATAAAATTAGCTTGCCTTTAGAAACTTAATATCGGAGTATGCATTATAATGTCTAGTTTCTTGTTCTGAAAAGTTGAACTCCAACAGGCAAGTCTACTAAATATATCAGAAATTCCACATTTGTTAAATATAGTACTCTATCTAGTATGCTGTGAATGTCCCATGTTTTATTATTTCTTAAAGTCTTCAATTAAGCAGGATATGAGATATTAAAAATAGTCGATCATCTTCAGTTTCACATATCTTTTTCCATTTTTGCAGTTCCTGGGAATCATTTATGTTCCATATTTCAGCAAAATACTTTAGCCTCTTCCTGAAAAACAAAACATATAATAAAATACAAAATATGGCATATCTGTAAATAAAATACAAGAGCCATTAAAATAGACTAGATGTCTTTGTATATACAGTATTAAGAACTGGTAATCTTTATCAGCTCAAAACACTGAAAAAATGGTGTAAATAAATGATTAGTATTTTCCACTGAAAGAAAACAAGTGGCATTCATGATGAGCAAATGTAAAACTGCAATGTTCCTTTTAGTATTTTAGGACTCAAAGACATGTCTACACGAACTCCTGGGGAGTCTGGGAGCACTGCCAAGATGCATGCCTTGCGCACACCCTCCTGTTCAGGGCATGGCAAAGCCTGGAAATTAGGCAGCAGAGCCAGGTTAGCAAGGTCTTGGGTATTCACTAAGGAGCACATGTGAGACAAAGGGCCTGAACATAGTTCTGCGAACGCCCTCTGGGCTGCACTAAACAGACAAAACAGCCAAATTCTGGGATTTGCTGTGTTCTGAGTGGGAGCACGTGGTTGCTTCTCAGTTGCAGTCCTGAGCTTGCCACAGAGGCCATGAAGATCTGCCTATGAATGATAATAAACCAGAGAAATCATGATAAACTACAAGTTAGTTAAGATAATAATGTATTCCTGATATTTCAAAGGCAGATGAAAGTCTAGCGAAGTTTTCAGTGCTCAATGACACAGATGTACTCGGTTGCTGTTCTTATATACTAGGCAATGAGGCAGAGAAAAATTAACAAGTCAGTTGGCTTTGTAACAGAATCTGAGTTTGCTCCCCAAGATGAAGTCTACATTTCTAGACAGGAGGGGAAGAGGCAATTCTGATCAGTTGCTTATGATCCAATCTAACAGATAAAAGCATATGTAGGATTTAACAACAAACATATTTATCTAGCTCAGGGCTGTCCAACTTGCAGCCCACAGGCTCCTACTCTCAGGGCCACTCCCCACCATTGCTCTCCTGTGGATGTCACTGGGTTCTCTGGATTTCCCCCCTCCCTCCTCCACCTTCTACTTCCTATCCCTGAACCAGAGGCTGCATGGCGCTGTGCAGTGGGAAGGGTCACGCCATGGGTGACCTTGAGGATATACAGCCCCCAGCCACTCAGAAGCTGGGCAGCCCTCATCTAACTCATCATCTTGCACTTTTTCAAGAAATCCTCCTATCCCCCAAACAAGTGCTTTTCTTCTACTGAGTAACTCATTGTAAACCAATATAGAGTAGGCACTGGGAGGGACCTCAACAGTCATCTAGTTGACAAATGTAGAATGTGCTGTTCCTAATTCACAGATTACAGATGCCTGTCTAGCCTCTCTCCAAAGAAAGATATTCCATAACACCTCTACACAGCTTGTTTTTCAATTTCTTTATCATCCTTGTCACTCATCTCTGGATCTTCTTCAGTTTCTCTACATGCATCTTAAAACCAGAAATGGATAGAATACTCCAGGTGAGATCTAGCTAGGCCTATGCAGAGTAGTACCAATACCTCCTATGTTTTGCATACAATGCTTCTGTTACTGTAGCTCAACACTGCTGTTGTTTTTTTTTTTTTACACAGCATTACATCATTGACTTCTGTCAAATTTGTGATCTTCCCTCGAAGATCTACCATATAGCCAATTATTGCCCATTCTGTATTGATGGCTGTTCTTCCCTGTGGGTATGCTGTCTTTGCTGAAATTCAATTTATTGCAAATTCTAATCCTAGCATCCAATGTGTTTGCTGTCCCTTCACTTTGTCTGTCATCTATTAATTTGTCAGAAAGCTGTCTATTCACGCATCCAAGTCTTCAATTAAAAATGTTAAAGAACACTAAACCCAGAACAGAGTGACCCTACTTGAAACCTCCTGAATTTCATACATCAATCCATTTAGTTACCCTTTGCGTGAAGTTATTCAATCACTTACGTTGGTTGAAATACCTATTGATAATTCTATCTAATCCATCTTTCTGCAGATTATTTAAGAGAATGCCACCTCTGACTGTATCCTTACTGTCAGATATTTTATCCACTTTCTTCCCCTCATCTATCAAATTGAATTTGAATGAAAAACCAAATTATTTGTACTTAATAGTAAGTGGGCTGATATTGATCACAGCTTCCTCTTCCAAATGTTTATAAATTGACTTTTTTGTAATTTGCTCTAGTAACAACCCAGGAACTAATATATTTGCTTATGTATATCACATACCTTTTCTTAAAAAAATCAGCTGCTGGAAATCAGGTTGTGCATTATAAGTGAGGAAATATGGTAATATTAGTTTCTGCTTCTGCCAGGGGAAAGCAAAAGTAACACTGCATATGAGGCTCTAGCTGATTGCTATAGATCAGGGGTTGGCAATGTTTTTGGGCAAAGTGCCAAAAACACCCACAACCTCAATTTGTCAGATTATTGCCATACCAGGAGCAAATGGCAAGGAAGCCATGAGGAGCCCAATCCTTGTTGTGGCAGCACAACCACAGCCCTTTTCCCACCATCCTCTTCAAGGAGTGCATGCCAAACAAAATGCCTTCGCATACCACTCTCTGGCACCCATCCTGGGGGTTTCCTACTCCTGCCATAGATCCTTTCTTCCCACCCCCTCTGGCACTGCCCAATATAGGCTTCTGCTGCTGCTAATCAATTACTTACTGCTACTTAGCAATAGTTTCAAGGAAAGATTTTTTTCTCATTCTGCCTTTTAAAAACAAGGTGTACTTATTATTTTGGGGCATGTTGTACGTGAGGAAATACAGTAAAAAGACAGGTTGACCAATCTAATTCCCTAGATCCTTCTTATCATATGCTTACTCTATGATTCATAATTAGGAGTTTAAAAGTTGCGATAAAACTGGTTTGTTCTTTTCTTCCTTTAAAAGAACCCAAACAAAACAAAACCTCCCAGAAGAATGTGAAAAAGCTACATGGAAATGTTATTAAACTTATAGTCAAGAATTGAAAAGATCACAAGTGTCAGAATTAAAATTATCTACTCAACCTTAATTCTACACCTCTGTGTGCACTTTGAAAGTCTTTAATTACATGATCACATACTATTTTCCTTCTCATAATTTTTGTATGCAATTAATTCCCTTTTCAGCAATGGAATACACATTAGAACTCAGTATGTGCCCTAGCCAAGCTCCTTCCTTTGATCTGAGAAAATAAAATATTTTACTAGACAGAAAAATCAAATCACTATCTTATTAGTTCATATCATAATTTATTAGATCAGACAATGATACCAGCAACTTATTTTAAATTCTAACTCTCTTGCAGATAAATTTTATTGACTTTAGATCCTCACACAGAAGATGATAGATGTTAAAACATTTATAAGCACCTTGTGATTTTACTTTTGGTGAATTATGGACCATATAATACTGACAAGTGTAAACTACTTAATTACTTTTCTGCAACTCATTATATAGCCTCAATATATTACGGTTTTATTATTCTACATTCTGAAAAGATAAGAACTGGTTTTGAGCTCTGTAGGCTATTAAGCTTCATAGGAAACACTTGTAACTGAAAACAATTAGTACCTACATTTTTCTCCTTCAAAATCCTTCTACCAAGATTATTAATGGTCCTCAGGCTTTAAATTTATTATATTGCTGAGATGAGAGACGTAAGAATGCAACTAAAAAGTCAGTGCAAGTTTTCCTATAGTGCATATTTATTATGCATAAACTAACATCAAAAACAGAAGAACCCTTGCAGATTGGTGAATCTATAAGCCAGTTGTATATCTGTGTGTTTATATGGATAACTATTCATAGTTAAATCTATACTATTTACATGTAGGGGTTTATGTTACCTGCTATTTTAGGTAGTCAGTATAAATCTTTGCTAGAGTAACTGATTACACAACTGATTTCAGCTATTTAATTTGTAAAGCCTTGATTAACAAAAATCTTCAATGTGGAGAACTAGAAGAATTCTTCCGATGCCTGCACCTCAAAGAATATTTCCACGACCAAACTGAACCCACTCCCAACAACAACTCATCCTCTGACAACATTCAGGAAAGGATCAATGCCAAAAAGCCTAAAAAACCATCAGATTGGACACCTCGCAGTGGACGAAACCCTAACCTTGACCGCTACATTGACTGCTTCAGGGAAAGAATGAACAATGAAATAATCAGCAACACACGCCACCACAACAACCTCTCTCTACCAGAGAAAAAGGCCATAGAATCTCTAAGAT
>NW_005842602.1:349420-363067 GCF_000455745.1 Alligator sinensis
ACAAGCACCGAACCTCGCCAGCCTCATCACCAGAAGCAAACTTCCTCAACCCCAGAACACACCAAAAGGATCCAGACCGTGCCAGGACAAGACATGCAAAACCTGCCAACACATCTCCACCACCCCCACTATTACTACACCCCACAACAGAGCCATCAGCATCCCAGGATCTTACAGCTGCACCTCCAGGAATGTAATACACCTCATCCAATGCACCAAGTGCCCTGATGGAAAATACGTAGGAGAGACCAAACAACAACTGTGCACCACAATGAATGCACACCTGAAATCTATCAAAGACAGAAATACCCAATTTCTGGTGGGGGCACATTTCTCACAGGAGGGCCACTCTCTCTCCAATCTCTCAGTCCTGATCCTCAAGGGAAACTTACACAACACTTCCCAGAGACGAGCCTATGAGCTCCATTTCATCAACCTCCTGGATACTAGAGATCATGGACTAAACATAGACATTGGATTTTTGATACATTATAATCTGGCTGGCAACTGACTCCCCAGCCCAGCCCCTGGCTTCTTTACTTTTCATTCCATCCAGGAAGAGCACACACGAACTGCTGAAGTTCCCTTAGCCTGATGAAGGGTTTTTGAACCCGAAAGCTTGCTTTATAACTATTCTCCAACCATTTGGGTTGGTCTAATAAAAGATATCAAATTCACCCAAGGAACCTTGTCTGCCGTGTGGCTTCATAAACATTTTTCAATAATATCCTTCATTTTACCTTAATTTATTGTTTAGGTATGTCTGCAGTAGCTGTTAATGCTCTTTTTGATGCCCATTAATTGGAAAAGGCACCCCAACTCACATGTGGAAGTTTCAATACAAACAAAAATGTATCACAATTATTCTGACCTTTTTATATTCACTAATCCTTCTAGCTCTTTTGATTTGCGAGCTGCCGTCTTTAAGATTTCTTCAGGTACATCTGCCAGCTTCGCAACATTGAGTCCATAACTCCTTGCAGCAACGCCTCTAGTTATTTGATAAAGAAAAGTGATAAATTCAGGATTCTCTTCCTCTTCAGAACCTAGAGAAAAAAAAAAAAAAGAATAATTTTAATAAAACTCAAAAAACTCAAGCTCTTGAATAATGAAATAACAAAATATGAAAATGTCTCATTATAATTCATATTTCTGCCTTATATAATTAATAACCACTCCCTCCAAAAATAGTAAGTTAGAAACAAAAAAATTGTCTCATCCCAAAATTTCACTCAGCGTACTGTTACCATTTAGAAGCCTGATCACGTAGGAACTGTGTGTGAAGTGATTAAAGAACTGGACCCTTTATCTGTGCAAACATGGCACAGTTGCTGACGTGAAACATGTATAGTTTAAACTACTTATCTAGAACGGGAACACTGCATCTTTCATGTCTGCCCAGAGACAGAGGAATAGAGAAAATGCCAATGTCCCTATACAAGGGGACTGCATGCTCAGCACACCAAAAAGCTCTTTGGCCAACAGTAAACAATAGGCTAGTAAGTGAGTGGTTCAAGGAAAAGCAGAGATGGAGACTGTGGATCTTTATCTATAGATAGATATTACAGATACTGACTTCTTTCCTTAGAGGCTGCAGTGGGAACACAGTAGCCATCACTGGATTGCAACCCTCATGATCTCTTGCTCTGCCAGTCCCCCTGCAATTCAGCTTTTGGGCTGAGAATGCACAAGAACATCTGGCTACAATCATTACCATACATTCTTCCCTCTTTTCTTTAACATCTCATTTTTTGGAAAACTAGGAAAACTCATTAATGCTGAAGCTCAGGATGATTTAACTTTTGAATGCTGTGCTTATCTCAGTACTCAGAGAAACCTTAAGTATTTAATGCCTTTTTTACTTCAGTCTCCACAAACAGGGGCAGCTACCAGGGGACAAGTACAGTTGGCAACAAAGGTAGGGATGGAGAAAAATAGCTTAGTGGCAGAACAGGCTAGGGATTACTTACAGAAGCTAGATGCTTTCAAATTCTCCCTCATGTCCATCTCCTGAAGAAGGCAGTGTGCCCAATTTTGAAACTTACTCTCTGAGTATATCATTTAAATTTTAGCATTATATTTCAAACATACTAGGTGCTTTATACAAATAAACAGACACAAGCCCCTCCTCTGATGAGTTTACAATTTAAACAGGAAACTCACAGCTAATTTAGTTACAAAACAAAAGAATACACAGATTTTACCATTTTACAGTTGTTTTACAGCAAACAAGAGTAAAAATGTAGATTCTTATATTTGTAAAACAGTCTAATGGGTTTAAACACACACCTTCATATCTGTGATTAAATCCTCTAGACCCATGGTGCTCAACCTTTCTGGGCTGTAGGTTGGATCAGGGGTGCATGCTCTGTTTGCAGTTCAGATTCAGTGCAGGATCAGCATGCATGTTGGACAGGGCTTGCTGCCTCAACCCGCCTTCCTCCCCCATGTGCTAGATGATTAGGCCTGCCACCCCAGTGCTGCTTCCAAATTTGTGGACCTGTGGGGAAACCACAGCCAGATGACATGGTCTGAAGGGCCAGATCTGGCCCACGAGACCACAGGTTGAGCACCACTGCCCTAGACAGTTTTTAAACACTTCACTCATCTTTTTTTTTTTTTTTTTAATTAATACTAATTTCAGACAAATTTCACAATGTACCTTTTTGTTCACTTTCTTCTTCATTCACCAAGAATGCCATGTGGTAGTTCCCCACATTGCTGGGGTATATCTTTTCTAGTTCACAAACTGAGGGATAATGGGTGACAAACAGCGTCAATGATTCCACCTATAGCAACAAGATATGCATATATTAATATTTTTAAATAAACTGTGTAGTACTTTCTTCCATAGTTCTTTATTTTTTTTAAGTTGAACACACACATTTCTTCTCAAAGGAAAAAAAACCTTGCAGATATACTTGACATATCCGGGGAGAGTTCCCTACAACAATGCAGATGATGTACATATAAATAACATGCCAGATTAAACACTTACATCTCTAATAAAATATTCAAGTGTGGCATGAGCAATTGCAATTCCATCATGTGTACTTGTTCCTCTCCCAAGTTCATCCAAAATTACCAGTGACCTTGAAGTTGCTTTTCTTATTATCTCTGCTGTATCTGTCAGTTCCTCCATGAAAGTACTCCGGCCTTTATATATATTGTCTGCAGCACCCATTCTGCAAGACAAAACCAGAGCTTGTTTAATTATTAAATTAAAATAAAAGCATCCTGCACATCAGAAAACCAGCACAAATATTCAGTTCTTAAAAAAATATAAAAAAAATCAACCTTGCTTCCTTCTCAACCCTTTTTTGTTCTTCCAAGTACACAGACATGAACGATAGACTACTATCCAATATCTATGAAAGCAAACAAAGTCTATTTCATATGATCCTAATTTTGGAGAAAAGTGTTTGAAAACACTGATGGAAAAGCAAAGACATTCTAAGAGACTGAAACATAAAAAAAAAATTACTTATACACCAATTCAATACAGGACTAACAAGCCTGCCCTAAACTGAGACTGTACTCACTCTGCAGGACTCTAACAGAAAACCTCTCTAAGATGCTCCAAAGAAGCCCCTGGAAAGTAAACTCATTCTGTATCGGTCACAGAGGTTATACCCACAGAGTATTCAACAAAGGGGTTTTGTTTGGCATGTGATCTTTTTTTCTTGAAAATAAATGGTACTGGAAAAATATAACCTCTTCACCCTGCCTTGGAAGGGGTGATGTGAACTCACACTAGCCAGTCAATAATAAGGACTCTTGTGCAACTAGCTGGGATGAGAAATTATTCTTTTATGGTTTGGCTGCTTATTCTTACAAGTGCTAATATGAACATTGAACAAGTGGCACCCATGACCTGAAGAGAAAGAGATCACTGGTAGTTATTAAGTTTTGGTTTACTCTGTCCTGCTATGCAACTGTAATGAATGAAGCATTTAAGGGAATGGGAGAGATATCATAAAAATATGCCTGGTGTCTCATTGAGGGAGGGAAAATCTGGGCTTTGTAACAGCTAAATATTTAGAACATAATGGGAACAAAGAAAGAGACAATAGTAGCAAAAGAACAGGCAACATGGATTTCTGGGATCTGACATTTATGCATTCAACAAGCACCTCACTCTGAAAAACTCCCTGAATAGTTGCAGTAGTTGGCTCTTACAAACAGTAACATTTGGAGAAGGAAGATTTCTCCGTCACAGTAGCAAACACTCTTGCTGATATCCTTAAAACCAAGATGCATGAATTCTCACTCCTGATCCTATCACACAACTATTTCAGCACTGTACCCTTGTTAAGTGAGCTAATTAGCACTCAGGTATAAATTTTCCTGGGTTCAAGTCACATTGACATCTACTCTACCTTTCAGAGGCAGAAAAAGGTTTTCAGCATTATTCCTGATTCAGTCAAACTTAAGTCTGCACCTCTAATTTCAAGTTGTGCAATTAGAATCTTCATCTTGGAATTTGGTTCAAAATCTCCCGTTTATACCTGCACTGCTATAGGTTCCTTTGTCTTTCGAAAATACCCCTTTGCTTGAAGGAACAGCCTTTTCTTTCTCAGTTCCTTCTTTAGAGTGATTAAACAACATTACAATGCAGCAAAACTTTTCAGATCTGTTCACCCACAGTATCCAATAACGTAATTACATGCAAGGCACATTGATTTAAGGAAATCCTTTTTTTCCTCCCTTTTTTTTAATCCACTATCACTTTTAGGTACTGTTGAAATATAAAGGTTAAATAACACCCACCCCTTATTTGTTCCTCCTCATCATTTGTATTTCTGGTACTATTCATTGGCTTCCCAACATCCACATCTCCTACCCATGCGATGTGTGACTATGAAAACACATTCAAAGCACTCAACTGTCCCTACCATTTCCTGCACCTCCAGTGTTTCCATAGAGAAGGGGCTGGCAACTTTTTTCAAGCTGTGGGCCAGAACAACCCAGCCTCACTTCAACATGAGTTGGGTAGCTTTGGCAAAGCATCAGTGGTGGGAGTGGGGGGGAAAGGGGCTTTCCCTGCGCTGATGCTGGAGCCATGCAGCAAGGAACCATGCCCGTGCTGCCGGTGCTTCTCCCAGCCCTCTGCTCCCAGGCTACGGTATAAGTGCAGCTGCCTCCCAGAGGGGGGCCTCCACCAATGCTGGGTAGCTGGAAGCTGCTTGCATACATCTGCTGCTTCCCCCTGCCCCCACCCTTACCCAGCCTGGCCACAGTACAGTTCTCCTTCAGCTGGAGATTGCACTTCAACTGAAGCCTTGGGAAGGAGGGACAGTAAAGGAGGGAGGGAGGGAGGGCAGAGAGAAGCAGCAGAATCAACAGTACAGGCACAGGTTCCAGCTTCCCTGCCCCAGCACAGCTCCCTTCTAGTTCTCTTTTACTGTAGGGATTTTGGCTAGAAACAAATTGCTTGATAATTTTTTAGACAGTCAAACAAAAGAAAGCAAATATTGTTACCAGCATTGTTTATGTAAGAAATTTACTGTTTTAGGGGTTATCACTTTTTTGTGTAAAATTTCAAATAATAAAGAGCTTTAGTTACAGCCTCAGCAAAACAAAAAACTTAACTCTATTGCAAGACTTTAGTAGAATGTAACAGAAGACATGCAAATGATAAACATTTATTGAATGAAAGAATTAAGGCTTTTTTCTACTGTGATAAAACAATGTACACTTTATGCAACAGGGCTGATATGTCACGCGTGCTGAAAAGTGCACATATATTTGTGCTGTTCTGGTCATAAATGTGTATAAAATCCAGAGTTTATTTTCCTTTGCATTTAGACTTTTGAAGGAAGATGCCATCATTTGTAGGTGTAGCAGGGAGATGAGGTATTTGTCACTGTGCTGGGATGCAGAGAGAATATGAACACTGAAAAGTCTGCTGCCACAGCAAGGATGGTTCAGTATGGCCTGTAGGACATGACTGAAGTGAGGTTGTGGAGTTGAGTGGCAAGCACTGTGATCAACATAGTTTCCAGCAAAATTGCCTGCATCTGCTTCAGCTATTTCTGCATGTCCCTGTCTTTTCCAATAGTGTCCCATGTCAATTCTGTCTCTTCCCACATAGAAGACAGAGGACTGGAGGGAAGAGCTCCAAGGGGATGCTGACAAGAGCTCGGAAAACGTTTCATCTTCAGTCTTTCTTTATTGCCCAGAGATCTGTTAGGTATTCTGCAGTTAGAAATGCTTCTGTCTGGGAGGGCCTAAGGCATCCCAGACGCACAAGCCACAGCATAACACAACTAGTTATTTTATTAATTCAAACCTCTGTGGTAACACTGATAACATGCTGTTTTTTCCCCTTCCTGTTGTGGTCCTAGACATGGTAAGGCACTTTCCACCTTGTTTCCTTTCAAGTAGGAATCCTGTTCTAATATTGGGTTGCTGGCATTAATGGCAGTTGGGGAGGGATGTGCTAGAAGCAGGATTTGGGGCCTTGGGGTGGGGAAATACAGGGGTATGTGGAATATGGTGGATGGACCACAGGTCTGTGGCTCATAAAGAACAGGTTAGTAATTGTATATGCCCTTTAACAGATGGTTGTTATATTGGAGGGTGGTTGAACAAAGACACCAAGCGACAAACAAGGGGCTTGGCCAATAAAAATAAGGGGCAGGGCAGCAAGATACACAATTATGTTACTAACTGGATGGGGCCCCCAAGGGTGTGGCAGGAAGGGAAGAAAAATGCTAGTTACCTGTGCAGCTCGTGCAAGATTTGTGCTACCAGGCACAAAGCACATTGTGAACTAAAGTTCTGAAGTAATTCTCTGGAACACAGGGGTTGACGTGCCTGAGAATCTGAATACAGCTACCTGAGTACCACATCCTCTCTATGCATTTATACCTCATGAAATGCTAAGATTACAGTATGCTTTGAGATTTCTGCTAAGTGGTTTTATACTGGCTTTTTTTCTTGTAGCTAACAACTCAACAAACAAGCCTGAGAGCCAATGCTTTTATTACGAACTATCACATCCATACAAGCACAGCCAGAGGAAGGGGGACAAGGTAGTTGACCAGGAGGGAGCAGAAACATGAAGATGGGCAAAGAAGGGTTGGGGCTGATTGGCTCTGGCTGTGGAATCTGAAAAGAATTGCTCTAAAGCTGAAGTTCTATGGCACGCGTGCCATTTGGGGCACATATCTGTGGAGTGACAGGGGGAAAGGGATGGTTAGAAGGTAGGCAGATTTGGCAAGGCTGCTAGCTTACACCAGCACACACTAGCACCCACTGTCAGAAACAGAAAAAAGTCATATTACTTATAGTGTCTTATTTACTGCAATATATAATACTGACCAGCAAAGATCCCTACTGCTGAAATGTCATGCATCAAAGCCACCAGAGCGCCAGAAGCTTAGGGTCTGACCCATTTTCAAGAGTCCTGGTCCAATTCAGGGTTTACTGTCCCCCTGGTGCCCATACCACTTTCCACAATGTACAGGAGATTGGAGGTGGCCTCCCTGTGCCTGAGGGTTGGGGGTAAGAACTACCAGAGGTCCTGCTTCTGTCCTTGTTCTACAATTCTGCTGGTGCTCTTGTTATTCATCACAGTACTGAACAGAGCGACACCTCTCTGTCACTGTTTTTAGTATGCAATTGTATCTCTCTGCATCAGAGAGAAATAAATTGTCTTCTCTCCCAAGACCTCAGAGACCCAAGTCTTCCAACCTGTCTCCATGCAGATACATGAGGCGTGGTTGCTGTAATACTGAGAATAATGTATACTTATGCAGAAGACTGCAGATGTATATAATCACAAATTGCATGCCAGCAGTTACATAAGAAGTAACATCTAGTCAACATCACTCCAGAACAGTAGGGGGCAACCAAGAAAACAGGCTGACCTAGTATCACAGAATCAATCATAGAATCATAGAGAAGTAGGTCTGGAAGGAACCTCCAGAAGTCATCTAGCCCAACGCCCTGCCTGGACAGCATCATCCCTATCCAAACCATCCTATGAAATCCATAATTCAAGCTCTTTGTAAAACTTCTGTCAACCCTGACACAATACAAGACATAACACCCTAACCTGCCACAAGTATGAAGCTTTAGGATAGTGAAAGGAAGGGACTGTTTGAGCAGAAAAATTAATCCAATGCATCCATCCCAACCTTTCCTCACACCAACACATTCCAAAACTAACTTGGTCCAGGATTCTTCAATATGCAAAAAGTCACTTAATTCAGAAAAAAACTTCACTGTAGAGATACAAGGCATTTAAAATAAAAATGAAAATGAAACTTTTGCAAGATCAAAATCAAGTGTTGTTAATATGAGCTCTCTCAGTGAGAGCTATAGCCACGAAATAGCACTGGACAAAATTCTGAAAAACTTGTTTAAAGAAGAAAAGGCATTTAGAATATCCTTGCTGTCAGAAAGTTTTCAGTTCATGTGTAATGATACCACATATTCTTTTCTAATTTATACAATACTTAAAAATGAAAAAAAAATTCTGTTTAACTGAAATTTAACATTTCCCAGGCTGATGATAGGAAGATACAAGTTGCTTTTAAAGCTCATTTATCTAAAAATCATTCCAATTGCATAAAAACAGACCTAATTAACAAGCAGCTGTCTGTAGATTCTCTTTGCAGTTTATACACATGAAAACTGACATTCATGTTCCAGATTATTCAGCTTTCACATCACTGAAGTTAAAGTAAGGTTTCTTCCTTTTCATCTGGGTCATAACTTTACATCTCTTGGCCAACTACAATGAGCCAGGCTATTCATCAGGAATGACTAATATTGAAATAAAACTATGCTTCTCTATGAAGAAATTCCCAATTGATTTACAAAGTGAAGGCCAACCCCATGGCAAATGGAAAAACGATTCTTTGCAGGTTCAAGAGGAACATGGAGAAATAATCAGAAACACTAAAATAAGTGACTTAGCACCGAGCAAGACAGATTAGTTCTTCCAATTTATTTTTTCGATCATTTAGGAGTTGACCTCTACAGCAGCATTTCTCAAACCTGTGGCTCGCGACTCAAAAGTGGGTCACAAGAATATGTGAAAGGGTCACAAACAATTATGGAAAAATGTGGAAAATCACAGATTTTCTCCTGTAAAGAGAGAAAGCTACAGGTTTCCCCTTGTAAGCTGGCAGGAGGCTAGCTACTTAAACTACAGTAGAAGCTGTGTTAACTGGAATTTTAGTAACCGTCATACTCTGCTAACCGCGGATGCGAAGGGGAGCTCGCACGTGGCAGCCACTACCACCGCCACCCACCACCCTGCACTGTTGCTGGTCTGTGCGCGGCTGCTGCCACCCCCCACTCCACATCCGACTGAAAACCCCTGCCCCAGGTAACAGGCATTTTTAGATTACCAGCACACTCCCCCGCCAATTCCCCCACTCATGCCAGATAACAGAACTTCTACTGTATTTACTGGATTGGGACTGGCCAATGTTTACAAATGAGTCCTGTTACAAAAAAAGTTGAAACCACTGCTCTATAGAGTGTTTTGAAATAGCACTTGTACACAATTAAGCTTACAAAACCCCTGACTTTTTTGAAACACCCCTAATCTGCTAACTTTTGCAAAAAATATCCCTTCCATTTGAAATTTCACACAGTCTCTTAGCATGTGAAAACATTTAGGAAAATTCACTGTTAACTGGACAAAAACATACTATATAACATTGATTTTGACAATATGTAAATATTTAATTATCAACCATTTTCCATTAAAGACGTGAGTATGAAGGTGTGCTATTATGAGAAAGGTATCAGAGTAACCCATATTTCTATCTATACAACAACCAAGAGGGAAAAAACTGCCCATTAGAAACTGAAGGTACAAACCTAAGGGACAAGACAACGAAGGCTCACTTACCAGGCTAGAGAAACAAAACTGAGAACAGCATACTCCGAACATTACATACTTTCTCTCCTGCTGTAGTTATGAAAGTCTGATCACATTTACCAAAAAGAAGGAACTTTACTACTTGGTTCAAAAGGTGATATGGCATCTAGTATGTAGTAGGATATTTATATTCAGATCACTAAACGTAATATTTTTATTATTAATATTGGACAGCCAGATTTACAATTCTAGCCTCAGCTTATTCAACACATGATGAAAAATTATCAAATTCATAGGTGAGTATAAGTGTTACCTTCTAACATTATTATACGGTACTTCTACCAAAAACCCTAAAATTTAAAGGGCAGAGCTTGCTCAAATAAGCAACTATTGTATTGAAGTACTGACTGGCAAGAAACATAAGTAACGACAATATACCATTTGCACTTGAAGTACTGATAATTTACATAAAAGCACACTTTCATTAGGAGAGTTCTTTGAAGAATCAAACCAACAAAATCATGACAGGGAAAGTAATTAAAAAAACTAGCAAGTACAGAACTAACAAGACTATTTTTCCTAAATCTGCTATAATACATTATTATTTTTAAACAATAAAGCACTGCCAGAATATTTCATGAATAATGCCTGAAAAATAAACACTTGCCAGGTGACATGGTTAATGATATGCAATCAAAGCAGACTTTCAATAAGATTGAGTGAAATCCTAATCATGAAAAACATGGTCAACACACTCATGCCAAAATTATTCATACAATTGCACTGTATTTGCACATTAAAAATGAAAAATGATATGCACATGTTAACTCATCTAAAAGAATAAAGATAGTTTAATGAACAGGCAACCCCTGCTTAACGCGGTTTCACTTAGCGTGGTTTCGTTACAGCGCTAATTTAAAATACCTACCTGGTTTCACTTAGTGCTGAGCACATTTCGTTATAGCGCTCAGTGCAGAGGTGGGGAGAAGCAGTGATGTTGGCGTCAGCGTCAAGGGAAGTTGTGAGCAGCAGCCGGCGGGAGCCCAGGGAGGGGTAGCAGGAGCCCAGGGGCTGCTCTGACACATGGTGCTGGAGCAGATTTCAGATTGTTCCTAGTGTCTCACATGCCAGCAAAAAAGTAAAGATTTTCCAGGAACTCAGCTACTCTGTTTAAAATCTTTACCTCACATCACTTATTCAAGGATATACATCCAGACTTCAAAATGACATCAAGTACTTTTCTCCACTGCAACAGAAGTAACTCAAGAGCATAAACCCTCCCTGTGATATCTGTTACATCAACTTTGGGCAAACACATTGCTTGTCTAATTCCATGGATTTTAAACTGATTAAAAAAAAAAGAGATCATTAGTTCTTATTCTTTTTCCTGTCATTGTGTAGAAAAGGTGATTTTAAGATGTCCCTATGGTCTTGACATTGACTTACATAGCCTAGTAAACTATTAATACCAGCAGGTGGAGTTAATAGTTTCATAGTTTCTAGGGTCAGAAGGGACCTGAACAGATCATCAAGTCCGACCCGCTGCCCTGGGCAGGAACGTGTGCTGGGATCATAATATCCCAGCCAGATATCTATCCAACCTCCTCTTGAAGACCCCCAAGGTAGGGGAGAGTACCACCTCCCTTGGGAGCCCATTCCAGAGCCTGGCAGCCCTAACCGTAAAGTAATGCCTCCTGATATTAAGCCTAAACCTGCTCTCAATCAATTTGTGGCCATTATTCCTTGTTATCCCATGTGATGCCTGGGGGAACAGAGCCTCACCTATTTTCTGCTGGTCCCTCCTGGTGAGTTTATAGACAGCCACCAGATCCCCTCTCAGTCTTCTTTTGTGGAGGCTGAATAGATTCAGGCCCTTTAGTCTATCTTCGTAGGGCCTGGCCTGCTGTCCCCTAACCATGCGATTGCTCTTCCTCTGGACCCTCTCAAGGTTAGACACATCCCTCTTGAAGTGCGGTGCCCAGAACTGGACTCAGTACTCCAACTGCAGCCTGACCAGCACTGCAGAGGGGAGGATCACCTCCCTAGACCTGCTTGTGATACATCTGTAGATGCATGACAAGGTGTGGTTAGCCTTACTGATCGCTTCCTCGCATTGGCAGCTCATGTTCATCCTGCAATCAACAATGACTCCAAGATTCCTTTCAGCCACTGTGTTGATGAGAAGGGTGTTTCCCAGCCTACAGGTGTGTTGCAGGTTCCTTCTCCCTAGATGCAGCACCTTGCACTTGTCCGCGTTGAATTCCATTCTATTTTTATCCGACCACCTCTGTAACCAGTCTAGATGTAGCTGGATTCTGTCCCTCCCTTCCAGTGTGCCCACTTCTCCCCACATCTTTGTGTCATCAGCAAATTTGGACAGCCACCTCCATGTTCACCTCCAAGTCGCTGATAAAGAAGTTGAACAGCACAGGCCTGAGACAAAAAGACTTATATTGCTGTCAAAATGATAATATTCAAAGGTTTCCTGGAATCTTCAAGAATAAAAAAAAGATTTGCTGGAAGTTCTCTAAATATTTTATGCATTCATCATTTTTTCAGAAAGTTGACAAAAATATCAGCAGTGACAGAGACAAAAAGACATAATTCTAATAGGCAGTTAGAAGAACATTTCTGGGAACAATGCTTTTTTGTACATATGCGTAAGTTACCCAATATATTCTTCATTGTTTAAAATTTTCAGCAGTTATAGAAGGGTTGGGCTTATTTAACATCTCCCCCAACTATACGGTTGGTCCAATAAAATATATCCCCCCCCAAAACCTTACTCAACAGTATTTATGATTCCCCCTCCCCAGATACATTTAGAAAGCCCCTCAAGTATTACTTGGGTAGAACAAATAATTTGGGGTTCCCCCCAAATCCTGGGCAGGAACTAAATGAGAAAGCTTGCGCTTGGAGGGAGGCAGTTAGACGGGCCAAAGCTACCATGGAGCTGAGGATGGCATCCCAAGTTAAGGATAACAAGAAATTGTTTTTTAGACATATAGGGAGTAAAAGGAAGGCCCAGGGTGGAATAGGACCCCTACTATCCCACACCATACTGGTGAACAAGTTCAGAGGCTGTGACTTGGATGACTACACAGTCCGGTGGGTGGTGAATTGGCTAGAGGGTCATACCCAGAGAGTCGTAGTGGATGGGTCGGTATCGACCTGGAAGGGTGTGGGCAGTGGAGTCCCGCAGGGCTCGGTCCTAGGGCCAATACTCTTCAATGTCTTCGTCAGCGACTTGGACGAGGGAGTGAAGTGTACTCTGTCCAAGTTTGCGGATGACACAAAAACGTGGGGAGAAGTAGACACGCCGGAGGGCAGGGAACAACTACAAGCAGACCTGGACAGGTTGGACAAATGGGCAGAAAACAACAGAATGCGATTCAACAAGGAGAAATGCAAAGTACTGCACCTAGGGAGGAAAAATGTCCAGCATACCTACCACCTAGGAAATGACCTGCTTGGTGGAATGGAAGTGGAAAGGGATCTTGGAGTCCTAGTGACCTCCAAGACGGACATGAGTCATCAGTGTGACGAAGCCATCAGAAAAGCTAATGGCACTTTATCGTGCATCAGCAGATGCATGACGAACAGAACCAAGAAGGTGATACTTCCCCTCTATCGGGCGCTGGTCAGACCGCAGTTGGAATACTGCGTTCAGTTTTGGGCGCCGCACTTCAAGAGGGATGTGGATAACCTGGAGAGGGTCCAGAGAAGGGCCAATCATATGGTTAAGGGCTTGCAGGCCAAGCCCTATGAGAAGAGACTGGGGCACCTGGACCTCTTCAGCCTCC
>NW_005842602.1:364582-365467 GCF_000455745.1 Alligator sinensis
AGCATGGGTTCGTGGCAGGCAGATCGTGCCTGACCCATCTAGTTTCTTTTTATGACCAGGTTACGAAACGCCTGGACGCAGGAGTAGGGGTGGGTGTCGTATACTTAGACTTCAGGAAGGCCTTCGATACGGTATCCTACCCCATACTGGTGAACAAGTTAAGAGGCTGTGACTTGGATGACTACACAGTCCGGTGGGTGGCGAATTGGCTGGAGGGTCGCACCCAGAGAGTCGTGGTAGATGAGTCGGTTTCGACCTGGAAGGGTGTGGGCAGTGGGGTCCCGCAGGGCTCGGTCCTTGGACCGATACTCTTCAACGTCTTCATCAGGGACTTGGACGAGGGAGTGAAGTGTACTCTGTCCAAGTTTGCAGATGACACAAAGCTATGGGGAGATGTGGACACGCCGGAGGGCAGGGAACAGCTGCAAGCAGATCTGGACAGGTTGGCCAAGTGGGCAGAAAACAACAGAATGCAGTTCAACAAGGAGAAATGCAAAGTGCTGCACCTAGGGAGGAAAAATGTCCAGCACACCTACAGCCTAGGAAATGACCTGCTGGGTGGCACGGAAGCGGAAAGGGATCTTGGAGTCCTAGTGGACTCCAAGATGGACATGAGTCGGCAGTGTGACAAAGCCATCAGAAAAGCTAATGGCACTTTATCGTGCATCAGCAGATGCATGACGAATAGATCCAAAGAGGTGATACTTCCCCTCTATCAGGCGCTGGTCAGACCACAGTTGGAATACTGCGTGCAATTTTGGGTACCGCACTTCAAGAGGGATGCGGATAACCTGGAGAGGGTCCAGAGAAGGGCCACTCGTATGGTTAAGGGCCTGCAGACCAAGCCCTACGAGGAGAGACTAGAGAAACTGGACCTTTTCAGCC
>NW_005842602.1:365740-366006 GCF_000455745.1 Alligator sinensis
ACTCTTTCCGCTTATGCAGGGGGTCGGACTCGATGATCTATTGAGGTCCCTTCTGACCCTAGAAGCTATGAATCTATGATCCAGTTTGCTTGGATTCTGTGACAGAATAATCTATAAAAGGTAATATAACTGCACTGGTGGATTACTTCTTAACTGCCTTGTGGGTTTTTATTTCATATCTACTTTGAAATTAACAGGAATTAAACACTGCCTTTGTGATTTTCCTCTGTTCAGTGCTCTTGGAACTGAGCAATGTTTTCACTTCA
>NW_005842602.1:366037-381749 GCF_000455745.1 Alligator sinensis
TCCTCCTGAATACAGAGGTATCAATTTGCGTGTAATGTATACACAAAAGCTAGGATGCAAAGCAAAGGACATTTTACATTAATCTGGAGTTTTGGAGTCATGCCATTACCTGATTCTTTAAAAAAAAATAAAAAATGACTGAACGTAGAACACCATATAAATTGCATGGATAATTACGAAAAAGAATTGATTAAAACACAAATGTTTTGCTATTGCAATGTGTGATTTTGGTATCTGAATGCTATTGCCGAAGAAATGAGAGTGGTGAGAAAAAATACTGCTTAGCTACAAAATTAAAATCTTATTTTACTGAGTAAAAATAATTGTTGTGGTTGATACAGGTCTATGAAAGGATGAACCCATGTTTTTGGTATTAGTGTTCATTTATACTTGTATTATTCATATTCCAGGAGTGTGCTTAAAAAGAAAAATCGAGTTTGTGTTGAAAGTTGAAACAAGAGATATAATTTCCAATTGGATGAACTGGGAGAAAGCTGCCCATTCTGGTTTCCACATGCCAATCAACACCACCACTGTGGGAAAGTTGATATGGGAAAAAGGAAGACCCTTATTTCAAAACACTTATGTGTTTAACTTATTGCTGCTTGCAGTGCCCACTCATTTTAATGAGACAAGGTAAAGCACATATATGACTGCAGAATCAGGGCAAAGGGGATTTAAAAAATAAAAATACTTACTAGTACCTAAAGCTCTTTGAGATGTATTGACCACATTCACATTTTGACTCATGGGCATCTCATACTCCAGAGCTCCTACTGGAGACTTTCTGGCCTTGCAGTACCTGTAGAAGGCTTTCCTGCCCTTCCTTTGCTTGCTCATTTAAGGGACAAAAGAGGTGTGTACCTCCTACTCCTCAATTCTCTCAACTAGAGTCCTATAAGGAATGATGGCAGGATTCAAATGTCTATGTGGACCAAGCTGGGGGGAGTAGTAGATATGCTGGAGGGTAGGGCTAGGATTCAGAGTGATCTAGACAAATTGGAGGATTGGGCCAAAAAGGAATCTCAGGCTCAACAAGGACAAGTGCAGCACTTAGCACAAAACAATCCCATTCACCAGTACAGACTAGGAGATGATTGGCTGGGCAACAGCTCTGCAGAAAAGGACCGAGGGGTTACGGTGGACAATAAGCTGAATATGAGCCAGCAGTGTGCCCTTGCTGCCAAGAAGGCTAACGGCATCCTGGTCTGCATTGGTAGGTGTGCTGCCAGGTCAAGGGAAGTGATTATTCCTCTCTATTCATCACTGGTGAGGCCACATCTGGAGTACTGTGTTCATTTTTGGGCCCCCACTATAAAAAGGATATCGACAAATTGGAGAAGGTCCAGCAGAGGGCAACATAATGGTGAGGAGGCTAAGGGACATGACTTATGAGGAAAGACTGAAGGAACTTCTTATTTAGTCTAGAGAAGAGGAGATTGAGGGGGAACTTAATAGAAGTCTTCAACTACTTGAAGTGGGGTTCAAAAGAGGATGGAGTTAGACTATTCTTAGTGGTGGCAGATGACAGAACAAGGAACAACAGTCTCAAGTTGCAGCAAGGAAAGTTTAAGTTAGATAGGAAGAATTTTCTCACTCGGAGAGTAGTAAAACACTGGAACAGGTTACTCAGAAAGGCGGTGGAAACTTCATCCTTGGAGGTTTTCAAAACGCAGCTAGACAAAGTTTTGGCTGGAATGATCTAGTTGGGGATGGTCCTGCTTTAAGCAGGGGGTTGAACCAGATGACCTGCTGAGGTCCCTTTGAACCCTTTCTATGATTCTATATTTCAAAGAATATCCACCTACTGGCAAGTGACTTTATTTTAACCTCTAGTTCTAGTATGTGTCTCTGGTCAGGAGAAAACACACTTTGGGAAACCACTGGCAACTTAATCTGCTGCCCCAAATGAAATTTTGTGCTGACTTTGGACAGGAAATTTTGGCAAGCTTTTGACATCACCTCATATGGGAATAAATGGTATAAAGAGAATCTGGGCTTGGATCTCCCTTACCCTTTTTGTTGATGTAATTAGTGTCAGAGAACAGAGCACTGTACTGTAAGTTTAAAAGGATGCTCTTATTAGCAATGTGAAAACTACATTCAGGTCCTGCTATACAACTGGATCCCTTACTTGGAGAAAAGCTCTAGGCAGGCCCATGAATAATTTGAGAGCTTTTGGGTAAGAAAATAGCTGTCAACAAAAAACTGATGGATGAAAGACTGAGAAAACTGCCAGGTGGAATTTAACTGATTTAACAAAGAGAAGTATATTTGAGGTGTCTCAGTAATCTGACTCAATAATCCAGTTTCTCTGATACAGTAGACATGACCCTAATTGATATTCATCACCTGGCACCAGGATAAAAAACAGATAAGTACATGAATCCTTTATCCTCTCTCTGACCTGGGCTACAGATTCTTGCTCCATCTGAGAACCATCTACTATCCAGACAGTAAGATGGAGGGCATGAAGAACCAGGTGAAGAATTCTCCCTCTTCTGTGAGTTAAGAGATCTGGAACAGGTTGTGGTAGTGTCCTGAATTCTCCTTACAAAGGGAATCAAAGCTCTGGCATGCAGCAGTTATTTAAGATGAGGAGGGCTGGAACTGTTTCACCCTTCAAATTGCAGAATTAAGAGATGTGAGGGAATGCAGACAGCTGGTCCCTAGATCAAGATCAAGAATGCATTCAAATAGGAATTAGAATTAAGCTGTTCTTTACAGCAAAAGGAGGGGCATTTTTCATTGATCTCATCTGTAAATAGATCTGTCTGGATATCCCCATTCTGCTAATGTCTTTGAGTGCTTGATATCCACTTGTGATCTGCTGTAGTATTATGGAGTCCAGACAGGTGTACTGCAACCAACTGCATCCCTGAATAGGTAGAGAACTGGCATGAGCCACTAATGAAATGTATTGTTATGGTATCCATCATGATCTGAACAATATGCTTGAATGTAACAAAGGAAAGCCATACAGGTTCTCCATGTCACTTATTGGTGCAAAGTTTCACTTCATCCTATGACCAGATACTCTGAACTCAAGTTTTCTGAATTTGTTTCCCAACCCCTGTGTGAAGTACCTGACATTGTAATCACACTAGGGGTGTCTACACATGCATATTAATGCGATGTAATAAACTCCAGCTGTCATCATGCTGGAGTTTATTGTTTTTGGGTGCCGTGTTTATACACGTGCCCAGGACCACAGCACACAGAGCAAGGATGGAGCAGCCCCAGCTGGCAGGGGGCTCAGGGAGTCAGTCTGCCAGCCTGGAGCTGCTCCAAACTGGCTCAACGTGCTGCAATGGGGCTGGCTGGGGCACAAGGGTGCTTCACTGTGGGGCTAGCCAGCAGGCAGCCCCCCACATTGAAGCACCCTTGTGTTCCAGCCAGCCCCATCAGTACCTACACATGTACTGCTGTGGAGTAAAAAACACCACAGTAGGATAGTACTTATATTTACAAGTACTACCCTGCTGCAGAGTGTATTAGTTTACTCCAACCTAATAGCCCTGCCCACGTAGATGCAGAGACATTTCCTGCATTCTACTCCAACAGTAAACATCTTGTATAGACAGCCCACTGGGAAGGGAGCCAGCATCATAGCAAGGCAGTGCCAGCACTGCTCTGGCACAGGGCACCTTCACCTGGGGGTGCCATATCAAATGGAAATAATTACACAGTAGCGTGTAGGGGGGCACTCTGCATGACCTGCACCAGGTCCCAAAATAGCTGGCTACAGCTGTGAAGGGAGCATTCAAACAGAACTCCCTTGCATACACTGCTCAGGTCCTTTCACTGCTCTGGTAAGGGAAGCAGTAGCTCTGGAACTGTGAATGGCATATCTAACATATGACGTTTTTCTTTGCCGAGTAAATTGCACACAGCCAGGCCTAAAGCATGTGAAGTCTGGCATGTGGTGAGACAATGGTGTGGGAAATCATGCAACTGAAAAGGGATAGGTATGTACTTCTCAGCATATCAGGCATCTCTCAATCAAAGGGACCCTTAAGGAATAAGGGACCCTCTGGCAATACAGGTAAGTTTCACTGAGTTCTTTGGTTTGTGCCAGAACTACATCTGATGGTTGACAAGGCACTCTAGGGAAGAGAATAAGCTCACTGTTTTCTAGAGACTTCTCAACACCTGATCAGCTAGGATGCTTCTTAATAACCAGTTACAGGTGAAGACAAACTGGAATTCCTTAGCTTTGAAGGTACGCCACCACTCCCAAGCGGAACTTGATGAAATATTAAAGACTGTGGAAAGCCAAAGGACAGGACCCTGTACTACTAGTACTCTTGAATTACAATGAATCTGAGGTACTTCCTGCACAAGTACCTTATAGTAATATGGAAGCAAGCATCCTGAATGTTCAGATATACAAACAGGTGCCTTGATACACTGAGGGTATTACTGCCACCAGAGTGACCATCTTGAAATCAAGCTTGTGAAAGAACACAATAAGCTTCCTGAGGTCCAGGATTATTTTCTCTTTCATTTATTCATTGGCAGCCATTGGTCTTGGGAGACCATGGAGACTGTGCCTTTGGTGGGTTACTGGGTAACACCACAGCTCCTTGAGTGGCTGAGGAGTCTGATGTGTGACAAGCAGACCCTTCAGCAAGTTGCACATACAAACTCAGTTGAGCTTGTGCCAGCATGCTGAGTACCATCTTGTCTTGCCTGCCTCTGACGCCTCTTCTCTGTCTCATCATTGACCCTCTCTATCTTGAAGTGACATAGGCCCTGCTTCACAGCAGCTTTCTACTCACAGTGGTTTGAAGTGATTGATTCCCAGCGCTGGCCATCGATGGGCAGCTCATGAAGGTTTTTCTTGCAGACATCAACAAAACGGAGCTGGGGCCATCCAAGTTGAAGTTTGCTAGTGGCCAGCTCACCACAGAGTATGTCCTTGGGGATTTGGCCGTCACTCATACGATTCATACGCCCTAACCAATGGAGGCATCTGTGTCTCAGGAGCACAGATATATTGATACTGGGTATCTTGGTGAGTTCCCGAACAGCAAAGCTGGAGATTTTGTCACACCATGTTCTGCCCAGGATAAGGCAGAGACATCAAAGATGGAAATTGCTCAATTTTCTTTCCTCCTTGGCATAAGGAGTCCACGTGTCACTGCCGTACAATAGAGAGCTGAGTATGCAAGTGCTGTGGATACACATCTTTGGTCAACAGAGTGAGTGCTCTGAGGTCCAGGATTATTTTCTCTCTGTAAAATGCATTTTCCATGTAATGCAGGGGAATTCCCTTTTTGGCGTTCACAGCTCCAGGCAGGCAGAAATTTTTGGCAACTGTGGCCGGGTGGGGGTGAATAACAAAATCACTCTCCCTGGGGCACGCCTGCCATGCTTTGGATGGAAGAATAAGTTAATTCCCCAATGAGAGTGGGTGTAGTAAATCACCCCAGAAGCAGGATAAAAGTAAATTGGTTTATTAGTAAATTCCCCAAGTTGTGGAGAACTCCAGCTGTTCTCACAGCTCGCTGTCTTCCTTTTGCCCTCCACCACTGTGCAGCCACTCCTCAGAGCCAGTTAGCTCGACTCCAGTCCCACTCTCTTTTCTCGTTCTTGCCGGCACCAGTGGATCCTTCCTCCGTGGGACCTACTCTCAGCAAGTAAGTTTCTCCTCTCTTCCTCACCTCCTTGCTTTGCCGGTCACGGTGGTTACCTCCACCTGGTCAGCTGGTCTCATCAGGAACCTGTTCCAGTGCTGGGTTTGCCGCTCCTGGTGTCCCTGCTGAATCTCTCCACGCTGTGCCCCAGGGGGCAAAGGAAAACCCCCTGCCATGGACTTAAGTAGCTGCTGGCTCCTAATCAGTTAACATTCACCCCAGGTGCAATCCCGTTCCCAACTGTGTTTACGAAGTAATTAACTTTGCCCTGTCCCTGACCTGACTCCCCCACACCCCCCACTTTGTAAAATAAAAGGAACAGGTCTGTCCTTGCCCTGTTACAGCAACCAAGCCCCAAACTGGGAGCATCTCATGCAGCCATGACAAAGGAGATGTGTGTGTGAGGGGGTGGGGATGTCAGTGAAGTCCACCAAGCTGCAGAAGGAAGGCTGAAGGCTGCACCGGAGAAAGAACTCTCAAATATATTTCCCAAGGCAATAAAGTTATTGAATAGAAAAGAAAAACTCAGGTTTGAGGCTTTTCCTTAGGCTCAAAACCTTTGGATACATGAGAAGCTCTATTTCTAGCTAGGTGGTTAAGAAGAAATGAGGACAACTGCCCTTGTCCACCAGTGAAGGAGCACAAGGAGAGATGGGACTAGAGCACACACTGTAAGTACCAACAAAACAAGAAGTCTGTGATTGAAACTCAGGGGCACGAGACACAGCTACAAGTGGGAATCTATGTGAACAATTAGTCAAAGACAGAGGACAGGTGACCCTTTCTCATTTAAACTGGGTAAGCTTGGGGGGGCAGTCAGAAAACCCAAACCAAACAGTAGTCATGTTAAACCAAGATATAAAAGAACCTCATAAAGACCAGGAATATTAAGGAGCATTCTCCCAAGAAACAATTTCAGCATTAATGCAACAAAAATTGTTTTAATCTCCCCTTCCCCCAGCAAATGCTTCTCTGACATTATAAACCTCCCAGTCCTTCCTAGAAGCAGTCTTCTAGGGTAAGAGTTTTTCGTATAAATCTAATCATATCTGGTGATAACTATGCTCTTCCTGGTTATTAATAGCATTATAATTATTTTTCAAACCCTTTTTAAGTGTCCTGGCCAACTGCAAATCCAATAAAAAATTGTGTTTACATGTTTCATCTTGTGCCTCATATTGTATGCAGTTTACTGGATGACCCAAGCTTGGACATTTGGTATTATATCATTATGTATATACACAAAGGGATAACCCTAAGGTGGCATTTCAGGATACTTTATTATGCAGGGAATACAGACATGAAGCTAAATTAGCTATGCACACATTCCCCTGGAACACTGGCAGATCATTATCAGAAATGGTTCTGTAATTGTTAAAAACTTGCTACATATGTTCAAGGTGTGCGCGCGCACATATGCGTGTGTGTATGTGTGCACGCGCGCATGCGTAAGAGAGAGAAACACCCTTCTTCAGGTAACATTCAGCCATAAAACAATGTTTGTACAGCAAAAGGAAGTGGAATTTTCAAAAACGAAAATGAAAAAGGTAGTACAGTACAAGCCACGTTATCCAGCACCTTACAAGCCGGCATGCTCTATTAACTGGCATGCCGGCTTGTAAGGTAAAAGTGAATCCGGAAGCGCCCACTGTGGCACTTCCGGTTTCGTTGAGCCCCCACAGCCCTTGGCAAAGCAGCCTGCGCTGCCGAGCCCCCACAGTAATAGTTCTTTTTTCCCTTTCTCTTCTGCCCCCCTCCCTGTCCCTTGCAGCTGGAGGGATGGAGACACAGCAGGGGCGCAACTGGACATGGCAGGAGAGATGGTGGCCCGAACAGGAAAAGACGCCTGCTCGGGTCTCTCAGGTAACTGGCATATTTGGTTATCCGGCACCTGCCATTCCCCATGCAGATATGACTAGACCTCATAACAAGGCTTGGCAGAATTTAAAAAAAAATTGCAGCTAAAAATCAATGTTTATTTTTTAGCATTTATTTCAATTTTCAGGACTGGGTGGAATCAGGGGTGTTTTTCAATTTTCATCAACTTAAATTTTCAGGATTGTGTGAAATTAGGGGTGTGTGGGGAGGGGGGAGAGAATTTAGTAGTATAAAAAACAAATATCCATAAATCAATAAAGCATACCTTTATGCAAGCAGACAGTAGCCATCCTCAACAACAACGCAGTATCTCCTAGAATTCATCACACATACACAGGGCAGGGCTGGTAGCAGCCAGGAGCCTGGTATCACTGACCCCTCACTCTGCTCAGGTCCCAGCCAAGGCAAGGGTCAAACTCCTGCAGAGCCCAAGCTAGCCTGGCCCTTGCGTGATTGGTGCAAGGGCCAAACTCCTGAGGAGCCCAATCTGGCCCTGCCTCCACGTGATCAGGGCAGGGGACAAACTCCCATGGAGTACAGCTCAGGCCATGTGTGATTGGGGCAGGGGCCAAACTTCAGTGGAGGCTGGGCTGGGCCAAGCTCTATAGGAGTTTGGCCCCTGCTCTGGCTGGGACTTGGGTAAAGCAAGCAGCCAGCGATACCGGGTTCCCCACTGCTACCAGCCCTGTGCCTCCAACCCCCACTCCTGGCCAGCCTGAACAGCACAGCCCCAGCTCCCACAGTGGCCACTGTGTGTGCATGTGCACTTAGTGCCCCTGCCCTGGATGCAATTCCTTGCCTTCATCCCAGATTTTTTTTTTACGTCTGCTTTATCTAAATTTCGATGATTATGAAATATTTTGCTATCCATCTGTGAGTGTCAGATAAAAATAAATGTTTATTGATGCTTATCGACAAAAATCAAATCCTGCCAAGTCTAATTATAACAATGACAGTCAGGACAGACACTATATCAGTATAAAAATTAACTTATGACAATAATAGAACCGTTGTGAAAGTAACTAAAATAGTCATAACAAACGTGTCTTTGGTTTAAAATTTACGCAATACTATTTTGACCCAAACTTTTAAAAACCCTAAAAGAACACTCAAAACACACTGAATCCAGATTTCCCATAAAAGGCAAACCTACTTTCTTCTTCTGTAAAGCTTGTTTCTTTGTTTTTCAGCTGTTGCCACAAATTTTAAAGGCAAGAACCAAAGCTCTGGCCAGAGATGGGAAATTTTCATATCAAGCAGCTTGCTAAAATAAAAGTGTTAGGTATTACCTTGGAGGTACCATGACCTCAGTGTGTTTTATATTCTAATCGACAGGTATAGTGATTACTTCATCTTTGAAAGACAATCACCTACCTGTGACTAGTGTGACAGGTTACATGTTACAAATAAAGAAGTTAAGAAATTGACTAGGGCTAGCTGAAACTGTATAACAGGCTGTAGTTGTGTGATTTAAAAATGATATTTTTAGGACAGATAGGCAGATTAATCCTCATAATCCTACTTTGTAGGCTTCACAGACGTCAGTAAAGCTTAACAGAGCAATATATGGAGCCAAGGAATTTATTGGTTTCTGCATTAGTCTTTTTAGTTAAGAACAGTTGTGAAGTTTACTGATGTAAAAACTTAAGAGTTGTATGCTATTCAGGAAGAAGACAAAACTGTTAATTATTGACTAGAAATGCCAATTCTCTAAGAGAATTTTTTGAGCTGTTTAAAAAAAAAATCTTTTGTGCAAGTCCAGATGGTGGTTGTGGGTCTTCCTTTTAGTAGATGTAAACAGTGCACTGATGATGAAGTTCTTGTTCACAAAGGCCTCATCATTTCTCTGAACAAAAACAAAGTTTAAAGAGCCATGTATAAAAAGTTTATGAATATAGGAATTGTCATGACAAATTAGATTCAAGGTTCATCTATTCCACTGTCCTCTGCCCAGTACCAGATGATTCAGAAAAATGTACAAGAAGCCTTGAAAGATAATAGCTCCAAAGAAAGACTTCTTGTACCCCTAATTATATTTAAAATATAGTTCACTTTATATAAAAGCAGCGGTCTCTTACCTTTGTAAGTTGGAGATCACTACTGGAATTTAAAATGAACCCAAAATCTACCCTCACCCCCACCACAGCAGGTAAGTCTGTGGGGAGGGAAGGGGGTGCAGATCAAGGCAGAGGGAGAAAAAATTATTTGGGGGTGCGTCCCCCCACCAGCAGGTAAGTCTGTAGGGTAAGAGGTGGTGGTGGGGGGAATGGCAGGGCAGGGCAAATCGAGGCCCCAGCCCTAGCTTCACTCCCTCTCTCACTGCTGGGGCCTCAATCTGCACCCCTCCAATGGTGGTGAAGCTGCAGTGGGGCAGGATGGGGCTGTGAGCGGCTCATCCAGGGGGACACGGGAGGGTGGGGCATGCAGCCCAGGAGGGCACAGGGGAGGGCGCATGCCCCCGGAATTGTGCAGGGTGGGACAGGCTGCAGCTGCTGGCTGGGGCTGGGCTGTGCCTGGTGGACACTGGAGCCATGCTGCTATTGGGCTGCGCAGTAGTGGTGCTGGGAGTGGGGCTATGGGGGGCTGCAGCCATCCAAAAATTCGCTGTAGCCCCCACAACCCTCTCTTAGGGCCGCCACCTCTGCCTGGCCCAACTGCAGTGTAGCCCCAGCCTCCACCAGGAACAGGCCAGTGCCACCACCCAGCCCCAGCCCACAGTGGCAGCCTGACCTCCCCCACACAGATCCAGGGCACATGGCCCCCATGCCGGGGGGGAGGGGGGAAGGGGCTGGAAAGTGGCACCGGGCTGTTCTTGGTGGAGGCTAGGCTGCACTGTGGTTGGGCCAGGTGGTGGCAGCCCTGGGAGGAGGTTGGGGGGCTACAGCAAATTTTTGGGTGGCTGCAGGCCTCCATGGCCCTGCTCCCAGTGCCACCGCCACCCTGCCCAATAGCAGCACGGCCCCAGCCTCTGCCGGGAACAGCCCAGCCCCAGCCAGCAGCTGCAGCCTGCCCCGTGCAATAGCGGGGACCATGCACCCCCCCTGCTTTCCTGGGCTGCATACACCCCCTCCCAGATGAGTCATTTGTGGCTCTGTCCTGCCCCACCCTGGCTGTGTAAGGCCTGCCCCTGCTCTGGCCCCACCCCCTCTCACCACTGCTGCAGTCGCTCACACTGCCCCACATTTTGGGGGGGCATATGCCCCCCCAATCTGTGTGCGGTGGAGGAGGCTCCCACTGCAGGCTGGGATTTACGCCCTAAGCCCTGCTGCAGGTGGCATGGGAGCGGCCCGATGTCATGTGCACTTGGTTGCCAGGCGGGCAGGGGAAAACGCTCAGCCCAGGACAGGATGCATGTGGAGTCAGGCCACTCCTGGGCCAGCTGCAGCAGGGCTCAGGATGCAAAGCCCAGCCCACAGTGGGAGCTGCCTCTGCTGGGCACAGATGGGGGGCACGTGCTGGGGTGCACACAGTGGTGGGAGCTTGCCCCCCTGCCCCTGGACGAGCTGCTCGGGCGCATATACATGTGCACTCAGCTCTCCCAGCCCAGGATCCACTGCAAGTGGCTCCGGGATCTACCGGTCAATCCTGATAGACTAGTTGGTGACCACTGTATTAAAGATTTAGCATAAGATATTCTAAAGGAAGGGAAGATTGGCATATAATAGCAGTTCTTAAACTTTTCACATAGCAGGATGCTGACTCTTCTAGCTGAGGATACTCCACTAATAGTTGGCAATATATGAAGGGCAGAATCATCACAACTTTGACATCCTCTCCTTAGTAGAGAAACAACTTACTCCTTTCCTAAGAAGAATTCAGAGCAAGCCAAAGCTGGTCAGTAAAGGGCAAAGGCACATTCAGAAACTAAAATACTTTTCTTTAACTTCAAATAACAGATTTAAAACTCTGTTCCATAAAAGCCAATGAATTTCACTGAGCAAGGCTGTTGATGTTGTGTTCATTTTTTACATAAAATAGTGAAGTGAGACAGCGTAGTGGTAGTCTTACCTTTAAAAGTAACTTTTACAGCTTTATCAAATAATTGAGTTCAACTAACATCATCTTTAAAACTAATGCTTTCTGGTGCCAATGTGGCATAGGGTACAACAGACTGGATTCTAGTTACAAAGGTGCTATGTTTTCCAGTCAGAGTTGGGACATTATTAGTACGTAAATTCCAACTAAACTGCATAAACCCACAGTTTCAAAGGTTCAAATATCTGTCCCTGATGCTACTCTGTCAGCAGATAGTAAAACAGGAAGCCTTTTTGTACAGAATTTTCCTATGTATCCTAGATAGTTGTTAACATCTCATCATAAGATGAACATCAGCTGTCTTGTTTAACAATACTGAGAATTAGTGGCTTTTTAAAATTCCTCTAAATAATGGGTCCTGAATTCCTACAAGCTGTGGCATTAACTCATCAGCTGACCTTATCACAGTAGAGAGCAAATGCTCTGACTTGGCTAGTCACCACAAATCCCAGCATAACATTAATGACATCCAAGACACAGGGTGCAATCAGTGTTTTCCTAACTATTAAGGTTGGTAGATTTTTTCATTAGTAAAATATTAGTACTCAGGCTTTTAAGGTTTACTGCTACTTATCTTCTGATTTTTTTTTAAATCTGTAATTAAATCATATTTTCTTTTATGTAAAGGAAAATGAGGGACAGAGAGGAAGAGAGAACAACAACACAGATGGAAACCACATGCTGCTCAATTTTGGGGATGGTTTAATGTGAACATTTTCTCTCCCGCTACACTGCATAGCATTCTACCCTTTGCATTTTTGCTTTTCTGTTAAGTGCTTTTAACAAGCCTTGTTGTATTTTAACCTGCTAATATGGACCATACAATTATAATTACCTTTCAAATTTTAATGACAGTGACATACCAATGAGGTAAATGCCATTAAGTACACAAATATAAAAAATGATTGCAAAAATCAGTTTTCACCTGCTGAAAAATAGTCACTTTCCATCATCATTTCTATTATAATTAAAATCTATATTAATGGCATAGAATTTATATATGTTTTAATTAAATACTTCTATCTCTATAATGAAGAGATAAGGGAATTTTTCTATTAAATTATTTCTGGACACACACTACAAACAATCAAGTTATCAAAATTTAAGTATTTACTTTTGGGCATAAAATTTAAAATAAATTTATGCCGGGGCACTGTCTCCTTATGGGTCCCCATCTCTTAGAGATGAGTACGAAAAGTTAGACCTGAAGGAGGACAGTTAATGCCTTAAAGCTTGGCCAACAGCTCTCCAAACTATAAAGATAATCCAATAAAAGATATCACAAAAAAATGCCTCTTGGACATTTCCTGGACCATCACAGCTACAACAATACCCAACCCAGTATAGGAAGCTAGGCATTTTAAAATCTGTATTGATTACATAAATCTAACTATTTTATTAAACTAAAATTCCTCTAAGATGCATAACAAGAAAACAAAAATGTAGGCAAAAATCCCCACACAATGGAGTAAAGATTTTCACATAATATGCATTATGCCCATACTTTTAATTTTTAAATCTGAAATAAACATTTTGTTTATATTTTAAAGACCCACAACCCTCACCAACTTACTCTGATAGTAATTTAACAATTTACTATTTCAGGCCAGGCATACATAAAATACAGATTATGACAACCTACACCCCTACAGATTATGACAACACCTTTAGGAATTATTTTGTCAAACAACGGTGACTGTAATGTATAAACATTGTATCCAGCAGGAACAGGCCTATGCTATATCTCAAATTAATTAAGAGTCACCTTTACAACAATGAAGAGGATCCATAGTTATCACTACTCAGTTATTGCAAGGAAAGATCTTTTTTTTCCCCCCTTCATTTTGCCTTTCAGAAACAAGGTGGATAATATATTCCAGGGCATGCTTTATGTGAGAAAAATATAGTAATAGTTAATCATCAGTTTACCTTTTTCTTCTGTAGAAAAATAACCAGTCCATATTTTACCTAGTAATCACCTAGTAATTTTATTCACTTCAGAAAGACCACTAACATTTATACTATCTGAGATCTTTTTGGTATCATATTTGGGTTTCTGAACAAAAGGAGTCTGTCTTTGACAACACGAGAGAGATCTGCAAGTTCAAGGAAGAATTAAAAAAAAAATACTTCACCCCAACTGGAAAGAGAACTCTAACCTACCCCAGAATAACTGCAGTTATTTAAGACACTATATTCAGTGTGGATGATACTATAGTTGTGCATATGGTTAGAATGAACACAGAATCTTTTGAACAGCCATGTCCTCTGTAACTGTGTAGACCCTCTAAGTTCCCTTGGGCCAGATTCTATTCCATCTATCACATATCCAGGTAGATTTAGGCACCTAAGAGATTATTTTTCACCCTGTTCAAGCTCCTGAAAATCCATGTTGCATCTATTTTTGTAACATACCATCATCTGACTCTTTTGGCTGAGTAGCAAAAAACAATGAGGAAGAAGAGAACCCACCCACCTCTTATATTCGTCGTTTTTCAAGAGTCTGAGCAGTATGGAATAAAATTACACTTGGGTGGTTAAATTCATTTATGAGCCTAATAGGTGTGCGGGCTGTGAGCGGTCCGAGGCCCTCGGGGGCGCGCAGCGGGCTGTGGCCAGCAGCCCTGGCACGCGGGTCGGGGAATGCAGGCCGGTGGACTAGAATTAGGCACGGACGCGTAGCGGTTGATTAAAGATTATTTTACTTACACCGTAGATGGTCGCGGTGCAGGCAGGAAAAACTTGCTTGCGTTGCAGTTACAGACAGACACGTGGAGTTTGCTAGGCTCCACAACACGAACTCGAACAAGACCCGCAGAAAACTCGAGCCTCTTGAAATAACTCGGACAGAGCTCTGGATACACACACACACACACACGAAGCTTGCTAGGCTCTGTGGAACAAGCACGCAGGGAAGGGGTTCATGGAGGGATCACGCTCGGCAACGGGGAGAGGCCAGAGGTTGATCAGGCCCCTATAGCCTTCTTAAGGCACACGCTGGGTCCGTTAGGCTCCGCAGCGCTTAGAGTTCTTCACGAGACGTGCAGTCCTCCTCCTCTACTAGATGGTTGTGGAGTCCTCCAACTTGGGCGGAAACTGCTCAAGTCTCTTATATGGCTAGCAAAACCGGCCAATAGTGGGACACAAATTTGCATGCGGGTGGCGGGAACTCCTTTGCACCGGGGTTCTCTCTTTGCAACTGAGAAATGCACCCTGCAAAGAAAGCTCCTCGTGGTGGGAAATAATTTAGCAGTGCCGAAGCGCGCACACACAAAAATCACACTCTTGGGTTGTGACAACATACATTTTTGTCAGTGTTTTGCTTGGTATTTTTCTGAAGCCCACTCACTTTGAGACTGCCTCAAATACCATTTATACATCAAAGAATTATTCCAGTAAGCCCAGACAACTACCATGCTCTGACCCTTCTGCAAGGAGTGAATTAAATTTAAAAGGTAGAAGAGCAGCATCTCCTCCCTTCCCAGCCCTCTTAGATTCCTTACACTAACTAGGTAGCCATGAAAACACTTTAAATCTAGTAACTTGAAAATGCTGTGACAGGACAAGGAGAAACCACTTTGGCGAAATAAAGACATTCAAAAAAACCCAAGGAAGAATTGATCGAAGTTAACCAGTTTTCTGTAAGCAGCCTAGGTTAGATAAATAGTGAACTGTATGCATGTTCACTCTTCTGGGGGAAGGCAGGCACAACAATGTCTAGAGCTCATATCACCCAGCAGGATTGAGAATGGGGGTTGCCTACTAGGGCTGTGTGAAGCTTCAGGTTGTGATTCAATTCAGAGGAGATTCGGCCTGATTCAGTGGCCGAATCTCCAAATCCAAATTGAATCAGGGGACCAGTTAAAAGGTCCAAATCGATTCGAAGCTCTCGAATCTTTGGAAAAGATTTGGAGAGCTTTGATGATTTGGACAGTCCCTGCTGGCTGCAGCAGGGAACTGCAGCTGGACTAGGAGCTGGTAAGCAGGGGACAGGAGAGGGACCCCTGCCAGGCCCCATCCCTTGCCTGCTCCCACAGCCCCCCCAACCCCTGCCCACTCCCCCAGCCCCCGGTGCTTTAAACAAAACACTGGGTGCTGCTGGGTGGGGGCGCGATCCCTGCTGCCCCCCCCCCCGCCGCATGGTCCGTGGGGGGGTCTTC
>NW_005842602.1:382142-382480 GCF_000455745.1 Alligator sinensis
CCCGCTCGATCCTCCCTTCCGTTGGCAAGAAGGCGGGGTCGCCGGAAGCAACGCTACGTCCGTGGGCGGGGTCGCCGGCCAAACTCACGCGGGTTTCTCCGAAGCGCCACCCTTCTCTTCTGGTTCTTCGAACTACCCTCTCTTGCACACACAACTAAATGAAATCGTCGAGGAGCCGTCGTTTAGTTCTTCTACATAATGGAAACCTAACTCATAGGCCAGTTGCCATTGGCCTGCGTCCCCTAAAATCCGAAGTTGCCGCTTATTGAGTCCCGAACGCTGTAGGAGAAATCCAAACATGTATCGCTCCTCTGGTGTTCTCTGTGGCAATGATGGAA